>NC_056734.1:732002980-732132980 GCF_019279795.1 Protopterus annectens | reverse complement strand
AACTGCCTCAGGGGATGGGGTTTACCCCCCTGGGAGTGGGCGTGGACAGGAACACGTCACCTGTCACCAGGTCTGGGTCATGGTGCATAGTGAGCTTCCTCAGCAGTTTGGAGATCTTCTACGCCAGCTCGAGGGCCATTTGCCATGACTAGAGGGTCAGTCTGGCTCTCTGACTCAGCCCACAGCACAGCCACCTTTGGGCCTGTGAAGGTGCAGTGGTGAATGCCCATGGGTGGGGATCTCAGTCACACTGTTTCCACTAGGGGGCTCATGGACTTCCTATTTCCCAACAGCCCTCCCCATCAAGGTGTCTACCCCCCACATGTGTCATATACCACCCTTGTATGCATCTTGTTTCTCTTGTCTGTTAACCTACCCAACTTCCCTCCCCAAATATACCTACTATTCCTTCCCAGCATCCAACTCTCACCTGAAAAAAAAGGGCAATCTGTTCCCAAAAAAAATCTCGACCCATACATAGCTATCCATTTCACACACATGTCCACTGGACACATGTAATCTGGTCTAATTGGCATCACAACATATTATTGTTGTCCTTACCCCTCTCTCAGGGGATTGAGTGTCCAAATCTACCTCCAAATTCAGTGTATATGCACAGCTGTTGCTGTAGAAGACATGGGCAGCTATGGACCTTCCCTACACCCTTCCTGCACATCCCTAACTATTTTCCCTACTGCCTTTCCCTCTTTGTGCCCCTTTTTCACCACTTTCCTATCAACTCTTTTTTTCTTTTCTTTTAAAGAAATTAGCACAGGGGTAAGCAGGAGTAAGCACTTTTAAACAGCAGTCAGTGGGTTTAAACCTGTTTGTGCAGGGCTAAGCAATGCCTAAACGGGTTGAGCAATTGAAAAACTGAGTATAAGACACTGTAACTGGAAGTTAGCAGTGCTTACCTCAGTGCAAACCCATGCAAACCCGCTTACAGCTGCTTAAAAGTGCCTTAATCACTCTGTATCCAATGGCCCTTGTTCTGCCCAGCAACAAAATGAACAGCCCTTGAACCCAGGACCCTGTACACTAAAGTCACAACACTTAACCACTATGCCATGACCACTGTGAAGACAGCTGTTGTTTTACCAATATAGCTATCAATACACATATTGAGTAGTATTGAACAATTGCCTTTACTTCCACAATTGTGTAGTACTTGTTATTAATATGACTATTGCATCACATATGTTGTTTTTATCATAATGTACACATAGCAGATACATACAGTGAGATACATCTGGGAGGGTATACACAACCGTGAGGTTTACACATGACAGGAATATGGATATATACATATAATAGGTAGATATATGTCTAAATGTACATACAGATGTATACTCATACATATGTCTGTATACACATCTGTATAGTGCAGCATAGAAATGACCATGCGTACATCTCTTTGTATGTACATATATATATATATATATATATATATATATATGTGTGTGTGTGTGTGTGTGTGTATGTATGTGTATATATATATATATATATATATATATATATATATATATATATAGAGAGAGAGAGAGAGAGATATGTGCGCACATCCTATGTGTACAGATATGCCTCTTTATGTGGGTATATATGTCGATATCTATAACTATATGTGCATACATTTATAGTCTGATATACCTATTACTGTCAATATAAATGTAGATATCCATATGTATATGTATCTCTATCTGTATATGTGTAGACATATATTGCTCTGTATATGTATATAGCTGAGTGTTTATATGTATATATATATATATATATATATATATATATATATATATATATATATATATATGTACATATACAAATCCATTTATGTATGTTGATATGTATATGTTTATATATCTATATAGATATATGGATAATTACATATACATATATGTTCACCATATGTCCTGAACATGGAGTGGAGCCATACCTCAGCCCCAATAGCCCCAACCTCTTAGTGCAAGGGGATGTCAAGTATGTATTGCAGGTACATTAGTAGACTATTGCTACTGTAATAGGGATTGTCTTCACAGACATGGTGTGTGTGGGAAGTCACATCTGCTACTGACAGCCATCCTAAGGACATCATAGTACAGTATCACTGCTAGCACAGTAATGCTCCTGTGGACTACAGCAGAGATATGGCCAATATATGTGGACAGTTTGACACACTCTGGTCAGTCCAGAGGTATACACAGAACCCCTTAGTGCAAAACATGAGGACCAAGCCTGACAACGTGGATGTTAACAGCCATGTAGATGGGTATATCATGTAAATACTGGTATACATTTGCCTCCATAGGTTATGCATTCATACACCCCTGTCTGCCCTGAAAAATAATAACTGCTGGCACAGAGGTGCCATGGACACATACTACCCACTAGTTAGCGACATACATCTGTACAGCATCCCACTAGTTTGTCTGACATACATGACTGTTATGGTGGCCTGGTAGCAGTACATCTGGCAAGTATCTGGACATGACATCTCACTGGGTAAGTACACTAAGCTGCTAGGCATGTAGCAAAGCACTGTGCAGGCTACAGGCAGACTGTCTCAAGACTGGCTTACATTTCTTATGGGGAATACACATGTACCTGCATAGATAGCAGGCTCTACAGGCATATCACAGTACAGAGTAGCAGACACCTGTGTGAAAGTGCATAACCACAACCAATGTGAACACAGCCCTCAGCCACATATGAAGCTAGCATAATATTACAGTAAATGGACTATCTGATCAACACCATCCTCATATGTGCCACTCACACATCAACCCTCCATATACTGGGCCACTACACAGTGTGGTCCAATGCCTGTCTGTGGTATGGGACATGTGTGTGTTTGGCCCTACAAACATGTAAGCTGATAGGGTAACATATAGTGGAGCAGCATGTAACATCAGATAGAGCAGGACCAAGAACAATGACATCTACCACAGTCTGTACACAAGCCAAGGTACATATTCACAATACACAAACTGTTGACAATCACCATAAGTTCACAGACCTCAGTACTGTACACACAACCACAGAATGCCCAGGTTATGTCCTCAAATATAACCCCTACTATACATAACATGTGTAGCAGTCTGATATCTCACTGGCTTGTTATCAGATATGATGTCAATAAATATGGTGTACAGAACATATGCACCTCTTACTGCATGACATATGTACAAAGGTTGACAGAGTTGTGGCTGGAGGCACAAACACAGGGCCAATATTGACATGTTGCTGTGATAACCTCATACATTTACTGTTGTAACAGGGTTTGTTGCAACACATGTCCTGTGAGGGATATGAAGTCAGTAACTCTCACGACTGTCCATCTACTGACTGCAATCCTCACATTACATTCTGCAGTTCACAGATAGGTGCTCTGTGGGTAACACAAGAAACACAAGGCACCACACACTGCCCAGTCTGCAGATGACCCTACAGATGGGAATTCCTCATAAACATAGCACTGACATGACATGTATTAAAACATGTAGGACAGCCATATCCACACACACCCTGATAAACCAACATTACTCCAAATGCAATATAGCAGCACTTACAGTCTGTAGTCAAGTCAGGCACATCCCCCTCCTGTGTTTTGGCCTGTTTCCACAGTATATGTTCTTAGAGGTAAATCCCCAGTTCATCTGTGATGCTGCTTGTCAAACAACAGATCTAGTTCCTGCTCACAGTGAATGAAAATGCCCAACACCAACATGTTGTTCCTAGATATTGGAGTATATTTCCATGCAATTGGCTATGGGAATGTTACCACAGCTGATAAAATCAAAAAATGAAGCGCAGTGCAAACAATAAACTATAAATTAAAAAATGCACTGTGTGAGGACAAAACTGCACCGGACAACCGAGAACCTACTAACAGCTTTATTGAACGTTAAATGTTTGACAATCACCACGTTTTTCGTCACATAAAATTAGACTTCATCAGACAAATACATATATATGGGTGTTAATTACTGCTGTATTTGTCTGATGAAGTCTAATTTTATGTGACGAAAAATGTGGTGATTGTCAAATGTTTAACGTTCAATAAAGCTGTTAATGTCAAATTCTCCGTGCAATTTGTCCTCACACAATGTTACCACAGCTGTTCCACATGCAATCAGCTAGAAGAGAGCTGCAATTCATGCAGAGGCTATCAGCTGATCATGAGCATCACTTACAGTACACATGCTGCTGCCTAAGCAAAGCAGGTGTAAGTCTCCACATCCACCCGAGAGGGTGTGAGAGAGGCAGACAGAGGCAAAGATAAGTCAGGGAGGGATGGCACAGTAAAACTTAAGCCTGTTTGTGTAACACACCTACTAGTACAGGGTATCAAACCCCTGACTGATTATTTTTTGCTATCATGTCTATACAGTTATTGGATGCACCACATTGATTACATGTTGAGGAGCCCTCCAAACATATATGTGATGAGTGACATCTGCGACAGTGATATGGTAGCTATACGGTAGGTGTAGTACATGTGCCTGTCTGCATGAACAGGTGTCATCATCAACACAGTCACACTCTCACAGGGACCCACACACATTGACACACTTGGCAGGGTCAAGAATACAACTCATCACTACTTAGATTGCCACATCACAGTACTGTGCAGGTATCATATGCACCACAAGGGTTATATAGAGGTTATATAGGCAAAGGGTATGTGGAGGTGTCTGACATCAGATAGCATGCTTCAGGATGCCAATGGGGGTTGTAGTGAGTGTGAATGTGGTCATAGGCATCATAGACTACACACACAGACACAGGGTATTGACAAGCATATGTGCATTGCTTCACGGGTGTGTAGTGGTCGACTGTGCCAGATGGCTGTACAAGGCTAGTTAATGGGTATACCTTGGCATCAGGCCACATGACAATGGCCTACAGTGGGGCTCAGGGGTGTAATGTCTGGATTTGCCCACATAGATGGGTATTGTATTCACCACCCAGTCACCTGGGTAACTAGTGTGTGTGGCCATTGCTGTGCATTGCTTGCCATGTATGTGTTCCTTAGTGCATGACATGGATGGTGTCTGGAATTTGCACATGGCCCACATGCATGTACAGTGACATGTGTATCTGGCCCATGTTTTGTACACAGATTGTTACCATCAGATGTGCCAGTCCTGGCCTCATGTGGCAGGAACTGTTAATGGACAGCAGGTTGACCCTTCACCTACATTGATAGCATGATACAGATAATCCTTGATGTTAGTGGCATCTGTCCATACAGGTCATGTGTTTCAGGCATGGTATGTCCTTTGTGGGTCACATTTGATAGTACCACAGGTGTTGCAGGTGTGCAGTGGGGAACAATGGCAATATGCAGGGTACTACCAACATAGCGGTTGTTGCCTAGGCAAGTGCGTGTGTGTGTGTGTGTGTGTGTGCGTGTGTGTGTGTGTGTGTATGTGTGTGTGTGTTCTGTGTTTGTGTGTGTGTGTGTGTGTGTGTGTGTTTGTGTGTGTGTGTGTGTGTGTGTGTGTGTGTGTATGGATTTGCACCCCAGCCTCTTGGCTATTTCACATCTGTTATCCCTGTATGGTGGACATTGTGACATATATTAGGGCCACCATATAAGAAATTTGTAAAACCTACTACACAATGAGTCCAGTTGTTATGCACTCACAGCCACCTCCACACAGAATACAAGTGACAAACACAGACACACACACCTGCCATGTCTGGGATTAGCACTCCTACCTAACTAGTTTATTATACTACAGCACTATACAGTTATATGACACACCACAGAGATTACTGGAATACTCTTTCCCCAAAGGTGCATTTCACAGTGAATGACATCAGCAGGACTACAAAAGTAGGCATTTCAATTGTAATGAGTGTGACTAGCCTAAAAAGCATTGCTCCCTACACAGACATAGAAGCACACACACAAACATTCACACCTCCCATATGTGAGAATAGAATCCCTACCAGAGTTCAATATCACACTACAGCATTATGCTGTTATATGACACACCACAGGGATTACTGGAGTACTCCTTTCCCAAAGGTGTATTTCACAGTGAATTACATCAGCAAGATTGCCAAAGTATGGCATTTGAAATGTAGTGAGCGTGACTAGCCTAAAAAGCATTGCTCCCTACACAGACACAAGCAACACACACACACACACACACACACACACACACACACACACACGCGCACACAAACATCCACACCTGCCATGTGTGGGAATTGAACCCCTACAGCATTACACTATTATAGGACACACCACAAATATTACTGGAGTACTCCTTCCCCAAAGGTGTATTTCACAGTGAATGACATCAGCAGACTTGCCAAAGTAGGACATTTGATTTGTAGTATGTGTGGGTAGCGTACAAAGAATTGCTCTCCACACAGACAGAGACACACAGTTGCCATGTCTGGGATTAGAACTCCTACTGAACTAGTTTACAGCAGTACACAGTTATGGGACGTGCCACAGAGATTTCTGGCTACAGTTTTCCAAAAGGTGTATTTCACAGTGAATGACATGAGCAGCCTTGCCATAGTAGGGCATTTGAATTGTAGTGAGTGTGACTAGCCTAAAAAGCATTGCTACACAAACAGAGACACACACACAAACACAGCTGCCATGTCTGGGAATAGAACTCATACCCAGCTAGTTTAGCACACTACAGCAGTACACACTTATAGGACGCACCACAGAGGTTACTGGGCCGCACCTTTCCCAAAAGTGTATTTCAAAGTGGATGACCTCAGCAGGCTTGTAATAGTAGGGCTATGGGGAGAGCAGTGTGTGTGCATGGGCCATAACCCATTCATTTAGAGGTTGACACACCACATTTGGGCACACGCAGGGTTATATTCCACAGGTACATGTATACAGCTGCTAGATGACTACTACCTTGTACAGTCATGTTGCACAGCTAGCACTTGCACCACATAGTCTGTAATGCTGACAGATATTGGTGGCTAATGTCTACAGTGAGTGACATTTACACTTTATGTGGTTGTAGCCATTTGGCTGTGTGCTTGGTGGGACAGACTTCATAATGGATGGTTCCTTGTCACAGTCACTCTCTTCCACACATCTATGTACATCAACTTTTGGCTTATTATAGTGTGTTGTCCTTGGATATATGTCTGTATTCCTATCCACTGTGTGTGTGCAAAGCATGACTGGTGCATACTGAGGAGTGTCTGCACTAACATCTACAACTGCCAGATATGTGTGGGCCACTGTTGCTTGCAGACATGGGCTTCATTTGTTCAAGTGTGTGAGCATGCTCAGTATGCCCATCTGTACTGAATGTGCGGATCGAGTCCAAGTAGTTTGTACTGCAGTGCAGACCTTTGTGTTGTACACCTACAGGTAGCAAACTGTTTCTGCAGGTTATCCAATCATTTGGCAATATGGGGACAAACTGTGCAGGGGATAGTGTGTACTGTAGGTGACTGTGTCTGTGCTGCTTCAGCTACATGGTATTGGTGTTAGCAGAGATAGTCAGACATGTGTACTGTTATACACTGTGATGTTTTCTGTCCTCATGTACTGTCAGGTGGACATTCCTGCTCGCAGTGATGTCTTGGGGGACAAGGGTGACTGCAGCTGTGTGTGGTATTGTGGGCAGACACCAACATATTCATGGTAAATTATGGCATTCTGGAGGGGGAGCTGCAGACATTTGCTGCTGGGTCTGTGTATCCGGTTCAGCACCTTGGTACAGTGCTGGCAGAGGATCCCATACTTGTACATCCATTGACATAACAGTATGGCCTTATATTGCTGTGGCAATACTTCACAGCTGTACAGATTCACACAGGTTACCCAGAGGCAGGGGCCATGAGTCAGGACATTACCCCTGTTGTGGTGTACGGGCAGGTATATAGCCTCCCATTTATGTGTTTGCAGCCAGGGATAGTGTGTGCACACATGCTTCCCATGCTCCCACCTCCCCTCTGTTATTCTATCCTCTTCCATACATTATGCATGCATTCTCTGATACTTTCCCTAAGGTTATCACCCCATCACAGCTGTGTGTTGGTGTTGGTCCACAGTTTATGCAGTGGGACATGGTGGACATGTTACTGTGGTTTGTCCACATGGCCTTGCATATGGCTTATGTGGAGTGTGTTATGTTGTTATTTGGGTGTCCATGACATAGCATGCATTGGCAGTATGTGTGAGACACAGGCCCTTGGCAGAGGCCTGTGGGCCATTAGCTGTTGATGCAGGCCAGATGTAGCAGGCCGTTGCATTCTGTCAGTCCTACAATCTCAGACCACCATACAGTATATTCCCTTGGGGTGACAGGGTGGGTGTGCTAGGTGTTCATGCCAATACCTTCTATCAGTCTTGATCAGGCAGTGTGGATGTGGGCAGGGTGCTACCTATGGCTAGCTACACACCTGCATGGGACACCTGCACTGCATGCTGCATTCTTTCACTATTGCCATATACAGATGGGGTCTAATTGTACCCATTCACCACAGCAGGGATACGACCAGAGAGGTACCTGTGGGTGGTGTTTTTGTGAGCTGGGTGCATGTGTGCTATGAGCACTACTTGCATCTGACACACAGATATGCATTGGGCATTCCAGTTATGCTGGCATATGCAGGTACATCAGCTGCTTCCCAATGCATGAGTCCTACCTCCTTTGTGATATGCAAGTGTATACCCTACTCCAGGACCAGATAATGTGATGCATACCTGTATGTACAATTCCAAGGGTGTCTCCATTTCGCAGTGACACAACATATATTGTATGTCTGGGGTATTTTCCCCTGTGTACTGCTTGTATATCTAGCCCAACAGCCATGCCATGTGACACATATTACCACCAGCTTACTGCTAGCATGTGTTATACTGGTGGGTATTGTCTTTGGCACTGCAGTTGTGAAGACTTGTCCCTGTCATCAGCAATAGTGGGCAATGGCCACCAGGTCTTACCTTAACATGCATACATACTGACCACTCTCACACAATATGAAACACACACCAACCTAACACACATATACATGCATATTGTACAGATGCTACAATCTATCCTGCTACCTTGGCCACCTCTGTGCATCTGTGCTCCACTGGTATTATACCTACACATACATGTTACTACATTTCTACATAGGGTTGTGGGGGGCCACACCTGACTGTTACGACGTGTGTACATCAGATTGGGGGGGGCACACCAGACCATTACCACATTTCTAAATATGTTTAGGGGGGCACACCTGACTGTTACTACATTTCTAAGTCGGGTTGGGTGGAGCACACCTGACAGTTTCTACATTCCTACACAGGATTGTGGGGGGGGGGGCACTTGACTGTTACTACATTTCTACCCAGGATTGGGGTAGGGGGCACAGCTGTCTATTTCTACATTTCTACACAGTGGTTGGGAGAGGGCACACCTGACTGTTACTACATTTCTACGCTGGATTGGGGGAGGGGGCACACCTGACTGTTTTTACATGTTTACATAGGAGTGAGGGGGGAGCACACCTGACTGTTACTACATTTCTACATAGGATTGTTGGTGGGACACAGCTGACTGTTTCTACATTTCTACACAGGATTGGTGGCACACCTGACTGTTTCTACATTTCTACACAGGATTGGGGAGGCACACCTGACTGTTACTACATTTCTACACAGGATTGGGGGGCACACCCGACTGTTTCTACATTTCTACATAGGATGGGGGGCACACCTGACACTTGTACACATTTGCTATGACTGTACTGGTATGTCAGGTACTTAATTTCATTCTGTATTCTAACATATCATGCTGACTAGAGGCATATCAGTGTACTACAAGTCTTAGCTTTGATTGACCTACGTATTAGTTTCTGATGTCCTACCCTTCAGAACTAACATCCCACTGCCTGACCTGCTGTAGTCTGTCTGTGTAGGCTTGGGGGGGAGGTTACCCATAGGTATCATTTAGAGGCCATAGCACAGCCTTTGTGTTTGTCTACACCTGTTCTGCTGGCTGAGGCTGTTGTTGGATATGTGAACCTCCCTGACTGGCATGTGTGAGTCATATGGACACACATGTGGCCCAGCACATTTCCTGCAGTGGGTTTTGTCACCCTGTGTAGTACTGGCTACTATGGTGACACCAGCATTTGTTACAGATCTCATGGTGCCACTATAGGTGTCTACTATCTGCTGACATACCATTCAGCCACCCGATTCCCTTGAATGCTCACATCCATATCATAGATACAGGTAACAACACAGTCTACTCCATTCGGTAATTGGTAGGTTGAGTGACTTACCTTGTGGGTGTCCCAGTATTGGGGGTGGTGTTGCATGGCTGCCTATGTCGGATGCACATAGTACACTCCCTACACATGGTTGAGCACAAGTAGTGTCATGTTTGGCATCCCTTTTACTGTATGTGTGATGCAGAGAGAGGTGTCATTCCCTGGGTTCCTCCTGTGTCAGTGTATGTGCTATGTGTTGCCTCTTTGCCAAGGCCAGGGCATACTGGGCATGCCTCCTTCTGCCTACTGGGGCAGGCTCAGGATGTTCCTTGTCTGAGTCACTCTGTGCCTGTGCAGGCCTTGGCAATGGTGGGGGGCTGTGTGGCCCTGCCCTGTGCTGTTCCTGCTGCAGCTGTTTCTGCAGGATCATATTGTGTAGCATGGTACATACAATGACAATTTAGGTACATGAAGCTGGTGAGTACTGCAAGGCTCCACTGGATGCATCCAGGCACTGGAACCATGACTTGAGCATCCCAAACAAATGCTCTATTATAATTCTGGTCTGTGTGTGTGCCTCATTATGGAGTTCGGGTGTGTGCACAGTTCTGATGGGTGTCATCAGCCACACCTCCAGTGTGTAACCAGCATCCCCCACTAGGTGACCGTAAGGGATGTCCCCATTGGCAAATCTCTTTTACGGCTGTGTCAGATGCCAGATGTGGGAATCGTGATAGCTTCCAGGGCAGCCAGCACACACATTCATTATTATGCCTTGGGCATCGCACACAATGTGGCAGTTGATGGAGGGGAAGGCCTTGCAGGGTATGTAGAACCAACTCCGCTCACTGGGTGGTGCTTTGATGCATATGTGCATGCAATCTATAGCACCCACTACCGCAGGGTATTCTGCTATTTGGTGGAACAGTTGCATATTACTGGCCAACGCCTCACGGGTGTTGGGGAAATATACGTCTTCACCAGCATGTGCTGACATGACATACAGGAATTGGTGGAGTACCCTGGATGCTGATGCCTGTGAGATCCCCATCATATCCCCAGTTGGCCTTTGGAAGGTACCTGCAACTAGTATTCTTAGGCCTACACATACCTTGGTATCCACTAGGATGGGTTCCCCTCTGTTAGTTCTGTGTGTCTGGTGTTCCCAGCACAGCTCAACAATTTGCTATAAGAGGTCCCTGTCCACTCTATAGCGCTCCGCTATCTCCAGCTCATGTAGGCCCTGGTAGGTTACCCCGGGTCTCTACACTCTTCTCCATCTCCTCACCATGGGTTGGTCGACAACATTCACATCCTCACCTCCCTCAGCCTCTTCCACATGTTGTTGTATGATAGGTATTGCAGCCCCTATCATTTTGTTGTTTTTTTTGTTAAAATGTCCCCGCTTGTATACACTAGTGGTGTAGAGTATGGGTAAAACCAGAGGGAAAGGTGTTTGCAAAGTTTATAGTAGTATTCTGGGCTGGGCTGGTCTGCTGCCTGTGTAATTGGCTGATTCTGATACATTTCGCCTGCCAGCTATGCTAGTTCTCCTAGATTACATTCCTACTGCTGTTTTCCCTACCCATTGCCTTCCTTTTTAAGCCCGGGGGCACGCCGCACAAATGCAGTGCTCAAATGTGCACAGAGCTGCTATTTCTTGGTTTACTTTTGTTTTCTTTTAAAAAGCACGGTGCTCATACCTGCTTAGGCAATGTAAAGAGTGCTAAGCAGCCTCAGACACACCCCCTTGCTTAGCTGTGCTAAGCTAGGAACAAACCTGAGCCACAGGGCTCCAATCCGCTTATAGTATGCCTGACACCCCCCATGATGTCAGCTAATTCCTAGGCTTGCACCAAGCTATTCCTGCTCTTACACTGTTGGGATCTGACTAGCATGCAGGGGAAATCTGGGATTCAGTATCATTCCCCTCATTTGCATAGGATTGCCTGCTAATGCATAGTTACATATCCCACACTGAGCCTCCCCCCTTAGCAATCACTATTCACTGGCCATGTTGTCTTCTGCCTGCCATTGAATATAATGGCAGAATAGTGATTTTGGTTAGAATGCTTATTTTAGTTTTTTTTTTCCTTATTTTCCCCCGATCCCGTTTGCGTGCCGCTGCCCTACACTTAAACAGCTGAGATCGGCTAAAAAAAATTAAAAAAACTTGATTATTTTTCTTTTTTCAAGTGTTTTCCATGCCAATGGCCTTATACTTGGCCATTGGCATGCTTTCTAAATGATATCCACCCGTTATTTGGAGCTGTCATGGTTCCGTTTTGTAATTTGCAGAAATGTACTCCGTTACTGGTGGAGTACATTTCTGCAGATTACACTAGTCCCACATGGCCAGTTTCCAGCTTCTTGGATCACAAATACACCTCATTTGCTTGGCTTTCTCCTGCAAATGGAGTAATTTGCATACAGGAGCTGAGTCTGTGCAGGACTAGTGCAGGAGTGCTCGTGCACGCCCCTACAGGTTATTCCTGGATTGCACGGCAGACATATTGCCTGATGGAGCTCCTGCACTAATCCTGCATGCCGTGCAGGGCTTGCAGAATCCGGGGGAAAGTCTCTAAGCATATATTACAACACTTTATGCTCATGAATAATACCCAAGTTATTTTCCTCCCAAATGAATTACAAGGACCTGACTAAGCCCTATTTCAGTAATAATCTGGAACAATGCTGGCAATAACTGACCTCATTTCAAACCTACAACTCTTTTTAAAAACTTCATGTGAATGAAGATACAAACCTATGCTCTTACCTCTTTCGTAGATTTTTGCTATTTCAGTTGTTTGTCAAATAAAAGAATACTCCAAAATAATGATATTCAATTGATGTATGACATAAGAAACTAAATAAATTGTAAAATAAAACAAATTTGTCACATAAGTCTTGTATAACCATCTCACAGTTGTTATTATAGTTTCAACAGACTGACCTTATTGGCCTTGAAGCCAGCCCCATTCTAAATGAGAGGGAGCAGTAACCATTTAAAGTAAGACTTTGATTGGATACAGCCTTAGGCCAATATGCATCAAAGTCCTTTAGAGTTATGTCATGACCAATAGGAAAAGTAACTACTAAATTTTCCCACTTAATAGTGTTGAACAAAGTTTGTAATGTGGAGTATATCCCAGTGACAGAGTAGTGCATCTATTGTTTTCTCTCTACCTGTTCTGGACTTAAAAATACATACTAAAACTGCCAAAAAAATAAAAACAAGCAAGGAAATATGTTGATATGTTTCCATCTTTTGTACCCCAGTAGTTCGCTGACACAAAATGCACCCAAATACATAAAAGTAAATAATATGGCACAAAATGCATCAGTACCATAATTAGTTCAAACTATACAAGCACCTCAAAATGGATTTCAATAAGCAGAGCCCTATAGATTGGCAAGAATCTGAATTAATTCTTTTTACTCTCTCTAATCCCCTCAGAACCTTGACCAACCACCAATGTTTAGTTAGGTCCTAAAATTAAAATTTCTGGAGATAAGGAAATATTTGTGAAAGGTATTGGGAGAAAACTTAGGAGCAATGGGTATTTCACCTGTTACACCAAGGGTGTTGTTTACCTTGCTTACTGTCTCACCTGTGGAGCATACTATGTAGGTAAGACGGAACGTCAGCTAAGAAAATGTATTTATGAGCATATGAGGGATATTACTAGAAGGAATGACAACAATGCCCTATTCAGACACACTAATACATGTGAAAAAGCTAATTTTAAATTCTGGGTGCTGGAGGAGGTCAAAAAGGGTGACAGGGGTGGAGATTGGGAATCTTTGTTGGAATATAGAGAGTTAATTTGGCAGCTTAAATTAGATGTCTGCGGTCCCAATGGGATGAATGATCACCTATCCATTAAACCAGCCCTGAAGCTCTTAGCAAACAACCCCAAATGAATTTTTTGAATGTAGCAATTTTAACATTTTTTAACATATTGTATTCAATGTATTTAATGTATTTAATGTATTTAGTGCACTATGCTTCTATCCATTTGTACTTTCATACAAAATTAATATTTAATATTTAACATCTAATATTTAATATTTAATATTTAAAATTTATCAATTGAGTGTACACACATGTGGTTAAACTTTATTTATTTATACATTTATACATATATTTCATTAATTTATCAGATGGATATATTATTTATTCATTTTCTATTTATTCATTATTTATTCATTAATTATTATATTATATTATATAGTATATAATGTTAATGACAACTTTGTACTTACTGAATATATATATTATTTGGTTACTATTAGTAAGGTATTATTAGTGAGTTATTCAAATAGTATATGCAAAGCACATAAAAATATACACACATTATTTATTTTTAATTTATATATTTATAGATGTACATGTTTTTGGAGTTTACACCAATGAATTATTATTATTTTTGTATGACAAGCTATTTTTGTATAACAAGTTATTTATGAAGAAAAAGAGGAAAAAGTTTATATAATTTTATAAAAGGTTTTTATAAAAGGTTTTAAAGTACCAAAATGCTCTGGAACAACAATTAACTAATTAACCAATGGTGGCTTGCCATGTTTTGATATTTAAGGCATTCAATTTTAATTGATTTTGTGATTCTGATGAAGTTTACTAAGTGAAGACGAAAGCGCGCTCAATCACCAGTTCTATTTTCGTTTTGTGTTATTTTGTGGTGATTTTATCGTGACTGGATTAATAAATACAGTATTTGGACCTGTTCAGTGTTTGGACATTCCATTGTCGTTCAACCTGGTGACAGACCTTGGTTAATAGCCTGGAGGACAGCCCTTTATGGTACAGCGACGGATTTTTATCTTTTGCAAGTGTTTGGTGTGAGAGGTGGTGTTGTGGTTAACTCCTTTAGAGTTATGTCATGACCAATAGGAAAAGTAACTACTAAATTTTCCCACTTAATAGTGTTGAACAAAGTTCGTAATGTGGAGTATATCCCAGTGACAGAGTAGTGCATCTATTGTTTTCTATCTACCTGTTCTGGACTTAAAATACATACTAAAACTGCCAAAAAAAAAAAAAACAAGCAAGGAAATATGTTGATATGTTTCTATCTTTTGTACCCCAGTAGTTCGCTGACACAAAATGCACCCAAATACATAAAAGTAAATAATATGGCACAAAATGCATCAGTACCATAATTAGTTCAAACTATACAAGAACCTCAAAATGGATTTCAATAAGCAGGGCCCTATAGATTGGCAAGAATCTGAATGAATTCATTTTACTCTCTCTAATCCCCTCAGAACCTTGACCAACCACCAATGTTTAGTTAGGTCCTAAAATTAAAAATTTTTGCAAATAAACTTATCACAGCTTCTCAGAGCTAACTTTAGCCTAATAACTGAAAGGGGCTTCATGTTACAAATAATAATAATATAGTAAATAATATAAAATGCATTATAAAGACCAAATTGTGTCTTTAGCAGAAATGGAGCCATAGAAATGACTAAAGTGCATGACAGCTGCTTTGGATACCTTCTTAGTAATGGGGGGGGGGGGGGCAACAAATTCCACCACAATAAACTTGTTATTCTTCTCCAATTAACCAACCCCCTATGGAATAAGATAAGTCATTTTGATGGTCTGGTATATGCTGTGCAGAAAATGAAAGATTAATTGTCACACCCAAAAAGATCAATATCTTAGAATAGATCCAGTTTGACTTGGAAGACTTGTTAACCAAAACATGGACAACAGCCTTATTATCTAATCTGAAAATAGCCTTCTTGTTTCTTAGTCGATCCTGCCATACAAGTGCTGTTCCTAGAAAAGGGATTAATTCTAAAAAATATACTGTGCTGAAAACCACTGATTGCCAAAGTACGCACACATTACAAATCCACCTGCTGCATCAGTAAATAGCTGAAAAGAGTAACTAGATACCCATTCATGCTACCAAAATGATCATTAGAATTGGGCAGAAAAATATGCTACAGGCATGAATCTGGCCTAAACCTCTTATTAATCTTAACTCTGTGTTTTTTTTTATGACCAACTCGTGACAGGTTGTACAATGATCTGATAAAAGCTATGCCTGGTACAATGACTCTGCATATGAAATTCAGCAAACTGCACAATTCTATAATTTATTCATCTGTAACTTTCTTAGCTGGCAAAAAAAAAAATGAACATAAAGCAAAATACTATTCAACTTCATATGTGTAAATCAGAATGAAAGGGAACTTACATTTACTTTGAGCCCTAGTAATGTAAGTATCTCCGCAGGGTCTTCTATATTATCATATGTGAAAGCAACTCCAATCTGATCACACAAATCTGGAAATGAATGATTGCCATCCCTGGCATTTAACTCAACTTCACCCACAATAAGGCAATCATCCAGGTAGAGGACTGAAATACTGGTGAAGGCCTTCTGCTGAAAACGGTTTATCTGTGAGATTATAGAACAAAAATAAAATCAATTGCTCTGTATTTAAGTGCTGTGATGTGTACTTTTTAGTGCTGATTGTGTTCTTATGATTAAAACTAATTACAAGTTGTTGCTGTGTTTTTTGGCTTTTCCCGGTTAGGGGTCGCCACAGCGGAACTCCAGTCTGCTAATGATTGGCAGTAGATTTTTATGTGCCGAGTTGCCAGCTCTGACCAACAACCTTCAATGAAGGTACACCCATTCACGCATGTCTCCAGACAGAAGACGCTCTAGCTGAGAATCGAACGGGACAAAACATTAAATGTGTGTTATGCAATTACTTATGTTAATGCCATTATTAATGATAAATATATAAACATTTAGTACTAATATTTTTGTACCTATAATAAGTATAAAACTATACAATCTCACATATCTGTAAGTTAATAACAGAATGAAATAAGCAAATGTTCTTCAAGAGAAATAATACTGTAAAATCAGTTTTTTAAAACTAAAATAATAATGACAAAACCTTACAAGAGTGAAAACTCCTATGTAAGATCAAACTCATGACACTGTTCATGTAAACCTAACAATAAGGGTTGCCACTTATCCATTTTTTCTGGACTATCAAGAAATCAAATCGATTATCCAGTTGTCCAGAAAACACTCTAAAAACTCCAGTATTCTGTTTAAAAAATCAGACTATCAGAGTTTGTTAAATCGGCAGATTCACTATGCTTCTTTTTAACAAAAGTATCACAAACCAGGAAAGAGAATGTTTCTCCTCCCCTGACATGCCTATGAATCATAAAATGGGTGGGAAGTGGGCAGGGAAAGGGGAAGAGATTAGGTGGGGTTGAGGGAGGTGTAAAGGGTGTGGCCTTGGTCCAGTCTCGACCATAAATAAGGGTGATAACCCTACTAACAATATACCACAATAGCCATATATTTACAACAAATTATACTTAATTTAAGTGCTAAAAGTAAACTTAATAAACAATATAACATAATCTTATTCATCTGAAAATGGGAATGGGGAAAATGAAACAGTGTAGGGATTATAGAGATGTCATGAGTTATTGCTGAAAGATTTTATTTATATTAATAATTAATATTAATAATTGTACATTATTTAATTTTTGTTACATAAGTTTAAGGATCAAGGGAAGATGGGAAGGGATTGGCTGACTAAAAAGACTGATGAAGAGATAGCTTCTAGTTCTAACCCTAAACTGTCCTGGGTTAATGGGACAGCCCTGATTTACCTACTTTTTTATTGCTATGTTCCTTCTTTTTTTTTGAAAGTTGATGGATTACTCTCAATAAAATTTCAAATTAATTAGAATTAATGAAAACTAAAGCACAAATAGAATCTAGTTAGGATAGGAAAAACTAAGAAAGATTATTCCCGGCTTGAAAACAAGCAATAACATAATCAGGTGGCTGGTGTGAGGCTGATCAATAAGGCCAAATTAATTATTGCGAGAGATTTCCCTGAAGTCTGACATTATTTTAAAAATATATTGAAAGTAAACAAAGATGTAAAGACAGATTTTTGTCAAATATTAAGTAAACTCTTAGCTGGTGAAAACATGGAGATTCAGTAAGATTACTAGAGATGAAATGGCAGGTAATGTTTAATCAGTGTAGAATAAGAATTAATGAAAATGAATATATCTAAGATTGATGCAGATTAATTAAAGTAAAATATTAACGAAGGCCACAGGCAACAGGTGAAAGGGCTAGAGGAGCTACCATAAAAAAGAAACATATACTAGAAAGAGATAGCAACCGCATTAAAAAGTACACTATATATATATATATATATATATATATATATATATGTATATATATATATATATTTTTTTTTTTAATTGTACCTTTTTAAATTGAGTGACTAAATCAAATTAAGAGTATTGTCCTACCTTGGCTGCTGACTGGCAACTGAATACCCCAGGAGTCTGAGATTACTTATCACTGAGTTGCTGCCAAAAGATGGATAAGCAGCTAGTGAACTTAGATTAAACAGGGATATTTGCAAGGGTAATCGACAAGGTTCATGGGGTGGACAAAGACATCTGAGCAGAAAACTACATTTGTCTGCTGAGTCAAGATTTATTCAAATAGAAAGCTGCCATGTTTTTGTTTGTATGGTAAACAGATGATAGACATTGCCTGGAAGGGTTGTGAACAAAGTCTGTAGAAATTTATTTTAATAATAAAGGAATGCTATATGTTTTTAATGATGGACTTTACCATGCCAAATGAATGCATAATCTTTTAGGCATTTGTATTTTTATGCTAATGTATGTACAGAGTTTATTATACACTAAAATTAGCTGCAGGTAGCAATAGTTTGTGTAGAAAAAGTTGCTGTTTACAGTATAATATTTATTTATTTATCTATCCTTTACTGACCAAGTTAGTCCTGCTAGGCTAGTGACCTCTTTTTAATGGTGAGCCAAGGTAATATTTCTGTTACTAGGGAAAATTTGGCCAATGCATCATAGAAGTTCCCCTACTCTATTATATAGGTGCCATGGAATCCTTTATATCCACCTGAGCTACCACCAACTCAAGCAGTTGGGGTCTTAGTTTAATATCTTATGTGAAGGAAGACTCATACAGATGTGTGGCATCCCTTAATACTGCGCTACAGTATATGCAATCCAATCTCCAGGAGTGGGAATAGAATCCACAGCCTTCTAGTCTTCTAGCACCAGAGATGAGTATACTAACTGTAACAACAATGACACTGCATCTATCCCCAAAAGTTTATTTCTTTATATTGGAAAAAGCTGGTGTGTGTGTGTGTGTGTGTGTGTGTGTGTGTGTGTGTGTGTGTGTGTGTGTGTGTGTGTGTGTGTGTGTGTGTGTGTGTGTGTGTGTGTGTGTGTGCCTATGTGTGTTTGTATATCTGTGTGTGAGTGTGTGTGTGTGTGTTTGTATATCTGTCTGTGTGTGTGTGTGTGTCTTATGTGTGTTTGTATATCTGTGTGTGTGTGTGTGTGTGTGTGTGTGTGTGTATGTGTGTTTATATATCTGTGTGTGTGTGTTTGTATGTGTGTGTGTGTGTGTGTGTGTGTGTTTGTATATCTGTGTGTGTGTGTTTGTATATCTGTGTGTGTGTGTGTGTGTGTGTGTGTGTGTGTGTGTGTGTGTGTGTGTGTTTGTATATCTGTGTGTGTGTGTGTGTGTGTGTGTGTGTGTGTGTGTGTGTGTGTGTGTGTGTGTGTGTGTGTGTGTTTATATATGTGTGTGTGTGTGTGTGTGTGTGTGTGTGTGTGTGTGTGTGTGTATGTTTATCTGTGTGTGTGCGTGCATGTGTGTGTGTATATATATGTGTGTGTGTGTTTGTATATATATATGTGTGTGTGTGTGTTTGTATATCTGTGTGTGTGTGTGTTTGTATATGTGTGTGTGTGTGTGTGTGTGTGTGTGTGTGTGTGTGTGTGTGTGTGTCTATGTGTGTTTGTATATCTGTGTGTGTGTGATTTTGTATATGTGTGTGTGTGTGTGTGTTTGTATATGTGTGTGTGTGTGTGTGTGTGTGTGTGTGTGTGTGTGTGTGTGTGTGTGTGTGTGTGTGTGTGTGCGTGTGTGTGCGTGTGTGTTTGTATATCTGTGTGTGTGTGTGTGTGTGTGTGTGTCTTTATGTAGCTTTTATGCTATACTGCTTCTATATTGCTATTACCTCTAAATTGTCTCAGTGTGTAACTGTGATTACAGGAGCACAATTTTTTTGTCTGTTGACCAAATATACTTTTGTATAATAAGGTAAAGCACGTTCATTTTTAGAAAGAACAGGAAACAATAAATTTGCAATGTTTACAGAGGAATATGAGGCAATGTTCTTTATTGATTTCTTTCATGTTAGTACAGCACGAATTGCATGTATACTTGTCCTGAAGCCATAAAAGGCAAAAGCCTTATAATAAACAATAGTGAAATGTTATGTAAATGATTTAACCTACTAAGAAACATCATTTTGGGCCCTAATTTAAAAAATATATTGTTGTTTGTTCAAAACTTTTTCAGGTAAAATTTAGATAATGAGAATAAAAGCTTTGCTATATCTAGTGTTCATTTACATATATAAATACAGAGCTCATTTTCACATATAGAACCAAACTAATAGTAATGGATTGCTCTGTTTTTATGGAAATCACAATTTCTTCCTAAATAAAGTGAAAACATATCACAATTAACATATTCATGTAATTTTACATTTTATACAGGTTGCATAAACTGGAACATATTGCACCTTTTATTTCTTTTAGATGTTATCCTGTATATCAGATAATCAACATCCCATTTCTAACATTAAAAGGAACAAAAAAACGTGATTTTGTTTTTCTCTTCACTACTGGCCTCTTGGCTATATCATACAAGTGACGTATAGTCTTAACACTGTTGGGAAAACTTAAACTTGTCCATTGGCTTTTTTTGCCTGGCTAGGATATTGTATGCAAATCAATGGATAAAGCTTGTCTTTCACTACAAAAATCTGCTTATACTGGCACCAAGGATATAGTGGATTGTGATGTAGTCACTATCATTTTTTATACTGTACCTCTAGTTTTACACGGAAATGTTGTTGAATTAGAGCAGCATATGTGCATGCAGCACAAGGCATGTTGGTTTGTTTTTTTCAGCTCTGCTGAACATTTACTATGTCTTCAATGGGGGGGGGGGTGGCATGCAGTGAAGGTATGATTCCAATCAATCTTCCCTAAGAAAAGCAACTTAAGATGATTCCACACCCATTCCTTCTGCTGATCTCCTGGCATCCCAAGAAACTGGCCAAGCTGATGAGCATCCTGCCTTTATGTTAGCATGATAGAGTTATTTCATGAATTTCAGTGAAATGAACATTATTGATTACATATTATGAGTGGAAGGACATTTTAATGATTTGAGAAGACTGTTCTTTCTAAAGTGATATATATGCTTACCTGTAGTCATATGCAACTAGACAACACTTTTAGTTACTTGTTAATTGTGTAAACCTACTAAGCACAGACCTCTTTTCACGAGTGACTCAGGTGCACTAGCTGGTTAAGTGACTTGATGAGAGTCATTCAGTAAGCAAATGGAGATTGTGGACTACAGGATGAATCACATTAGCAGAGCATGCCCTTAACCATCTGTGTTACAATTCCAATCTCAACATCACCACATCAGAACATGTAAGGAAATTGTATTGGAATACAGCAAAAGAGCAATTACACAGCCATAAATATAACAAATCAGCAAGAAAGCATTCAAGAAACGATACTGATATAATAGAAGAGCTGAATGTTATAGGAATATACCACATCTGATTGTGAGTATTTTGTGTTTACTGATAACTGGTGTTGTTTACTTACTTCAGCTTTGGCCTCATCAGCAAACATCAAATGAAGCATGAGTAAATACCAATGGAATGTATACCCAAGCATGGCATAGTGTTATCACACCATGGGGCCTATATTGTGTCATCGAAAAACATGTTCATTGAATGTTTTCATCAACACATATACAGCAAAAACACTAATCAGCGAACAGCCACTTCAGCAAATATTTTCCCAGGGGAAAAAAATCACTTGGTCAAACAAAACCAAAACAAACTTTCAAACCCTACAAAGTACAGGACTTAACCCCCCCACACCCCCTAATGTGGGGACTGTGCCCCTCCACACACACAAAACTAAATATACCAACTCCAAGATCACACTACAGTGGGGAAAAGGGCAAATCCCTGATGACAGCCAAGCATTTTTTTCCCCTGGGAAAAAATTATCTGAAGTGGCCATTTGGAGATTAGTGTTTTCACTATATATGTGTCATTGAAAAGATGTTCGATGAACATGTTTTTCGATGACATAATATAGACACACACTATGGTTTATTTACTAAATTTTTTGAGTTTATTTCTTTAGTTTGCATTTAAATGTCTTTGTGTTAAAATAGTTCTCTGAGTTCCTGTGTTACGTGTTTTGAAAACAATGATGGGATATTCATGTTTCTTTGCATTGTTGTTCTATTTATAATAATAGGCTACAATGCCTTTCCTTCCCATTTGAGAATTGTGGTATGCAATCAGTAGTAAGAGTCTGAGTGAAAATGTCAGTGATGTTTATATGCATTTTACAGATGTGCAGACTGAATATAATGCAGAAGTGGGCCTGTGTGAGGAAGTTTATTTTTTTAGGTAAAGTTTATTTTTAGGTATGGCTGACAGTACAGCTTTATAAGCTGCTGCTTTCTGCTATCAGTGCTTAGGTATTATATTGTATTATGCAAACTCATGATGACTGCTGGCAATTACATCTTATGTGCTAGATACTGCCTGCTGAGAGATAAAAATCTGAAACACTTGTGAGTACATTTCTGACTAAACCAAAATGTCAAGAAGTAAAAAAAAAAGAAAAACAGATGGCTATTTATCTCATTTGTAATATATTTTTTTAAATGTTGGTACCAGACTGAATTACTCCACAGCTGAGGAGGCAGTTTTAGAGATTCAACCAATCAATTTAATTTTAGTGATCTGACCATGGTGTAATATGATACACCATTTTGTAAAATGAGATTATTAAGTCAAATTAAGGAAGCATTTGTACTAGAGTGACAGGGAACACTGCCTGAATCATGTTTTGCTACGAAATATATGGAAAATTATAATTTTATTTTATTTATTTTATATTTGTTGACCAGGAAAAGTTTGACTGAGCTAGTAATGTAGCCCTTTTTAAGTAGAGGCCCAGGGAGAAAAGCTGTAGTAACAGTTATACAATAAAGTAAATACACATATTTTACAGATCACAACAGTACTTTGGTTATCTTTAAAACATTATTCAAGTTTCAAATGTTAACACATAATAATTAGTAATGGAGACCATGGGAAAGATTGAGATAGAAGTATTGTTACTAGTTATTTTATTAGGTCTTTACAGACATTGACTGATTTTAGGGGATGGTCTTGGAGAGGAAATTGAGAAAGAGGGTTATTCTGAGACATAAATAATTTAGGGTGAAAGATGAAATAGGCAAGACCTGGAGGCAATAGATGTGCTACAAACAGAAAGGGGTAGAGGTTAATGTATAGCGTAGAGTTCCAGAAGAAAACTAACATATGGGTAAGGTAACAGTTTATGGAGAGTGGGTACAGGAGCAGGACCAGAGAGTTTCTAGGTGTTCTCTTGCTGTTTCTTTGAATTGTTTTGGATTTTTTGTTGATCTAATTTGATATGGAAGCTTGTTCCATGCAATGGTTGGGTGAAAGCTATAGTAGTTGCTACCCATTTTAGACCTAGGTTTGTATACACATAGCAGGTCTTGGTCAGAGCTGCGAAGTACTCTAGTAAGAGAGTAGTGAGATATTAGGGAGGATAGGCTAGGTGAATAGAGAGGCTGATGTAGTAAAGAATGAATAATCTGGAGCTGAGAGAAAAGAAGCAAATTGGGTAGTCCCAGCCAGTTTAGGTGTAGAAGTGAGACACAGTGATGAGTTTTGAAAGTATGTTGAGCAGATAATCTATCTATCTTATTATAAGTAGAGCTGAGTTTTGCTATGAGTGTGTTATTAAGGTTTGCTAGAATCTGAGAGCCATATAGTAGCAATGTGATAGGGTAACTTTAGCTTTGTAAGTAAGAAACTTTCTGTTTCTATATAGGAGTCCTAGTTTTTGATGGCTCTTCTTGATGCAGTTATTGATGTACAGGTCAAATTTAAGTTGGTCATCTATTATGACACTCAGGAGTTTGGTGCTTGTATCAACTATTATAGGGGCTTTTTTGAGAGAAAGTATGGTAAAAGTGGATTTAAGATGGGTAATAGTTTTTGGGAGAAAGAGCAGGAATTTAGTTTTCTTAGGGTTAAGTATTAGTTGGTTATTGGTGAGCCAAGTTTGAATGGAGGTGAAGGCCGCCTGTGTTTTGGAGACGAGATCTGAGGGAGAATCAGTGATGGTAATCACTGTGGAATCATCTGCATATTGGAAAAGAAATAACTAGGAGCAAGAAGTATGGAGATGATTTGTAAAAATGTTAAATAGTAGTGGACCTAATATAGAACCCTGAAGGACACCCATCTTTATGGGAAAAGGAGGGGAGAGTGTAGAGAGCCATTTCACAGATTGTAGTCGATCAGAGAGATAGCTGGAAAACCAACTGACAGTAGTGGGAGAGAAGTTTAGATTAGTCAGTTTAGTCAGAAGTAATGAGTGTGAAACAGTGCCAAAGGCTTTAGAAAGATCTAAAAATAAAGAAGAGACAATTTGTTATTATCATGAGCCTGGGATATGGTGTTAGTAAAGGAGATTAAGGCGGTGGTTGTACTATGTTCTGGGTGAAAACCATGCTGAGTAGGAGTAAGTACGTTTTCTTGTGTTAGATATTACAAATTTTGCTTATGTATTCATTTTTCAAGTAGTTTGGAGAGTGGTGACAGGATAGCTATAGGTCTAAAGACAGAGATGTCTAGAGAATTTACTAACTCTTTTGTGAATTGGCAAAGTATAAAATACTTTCCAAAGAGATAGAACTTTAGATTCAGTGATAGAGCAATTAATCAGGATGGATACAGGAAAGGCAAGAGTATTGGCTGCTAGGTGAAGGAAGTAGGAAGGGATGTTGTCAGCGGAGGTTGAGCATGGTTTTAATTTGGAGAGTAAAGATTTGACATAAAAAGTAGAAACAGGCTGTAAAGAGAAGGTATTAGAGGAGTCAGAGCTAGAAGGTATGGCAGGGGGGTTAGGTATATTTGGTAGAGGATAGTTTGTATTAATCATCTTTGTTACAGTTTCTACAAAGATATACTGCTCTACCAAGAAAGACTGTATTCTAGATCTTAAAAAACAAAGTCGAATATTGTATACATTTTATCATGTTTTAGGGGGATCTTTCCTGGTTCCCTCTATTCTGAATATAGCCTCTCCACTTACTGAATGACTCTCATACTTCCCCTCCTGGTAAAACCACATTCTGGTCTACTGCTCTTTGTTCTTCAAATAACCACCTATACTTATTGTCAACCCCACAATTTACAAAACTTTTCTTTTTTTTTTTTTCAATAATTTTTATTTTTATTTTTACATTAATAAATGTCACAAATAAAAACTATCTTACAACATGACCATATATACATATATTTATATATATATATAGATATATATATATATATATATATATATATGTTATACACTGATGTCAAATACCACAGGATATAGGTCGTACAACATATCTATTTACACTATGTACATAGATGCTTTCACTGTTAGTTTCACAGTTATATAAACAGTATATACATTCGTAATATCCAAGTTATTATTTAATATCTGAACTTGTATGTGTTCTTCGGTTCCATTATAGTGTATTTTTAAGTTGCTGTGTGATGAATTATGCTAATATGACATTAAAGGTTTGTTCCCAAATCTCTCTGGATTTCATGTTTTTGTTTCTTTTATCTATTACTATTTTATGAGCTAAAAGGTGTTGTATAGCTACTTGTTTAAAACCCTCCCAAGAGATATTTATCGTATCTAGCCATTTAAAAGCTATATACAGTGTCATTAGTAGGAAAATTGTTACAAGTGTATTTGTTTGTTTTCTTGGTATGTTGGGTTGGAGAATGTGTAACAGAGTGAATTCTCAAGTTAATGTTGATGTTTGATAACCTGTTTTTTTTGTAATTGTACCTTGAGAGAGTTCCAGAGTTTATAGATACATTTACAGCTCCAAAATACATGGATTAAGTCAACTATGTGGTCCTTTACAGTGTGGCAGAAAGGTGTTTTTGATGTGTTAAATTTGTGTAGGATTGCAGGTGTAAAATAAGCATTTTTATTGATCATGAGCTGAGTGTATGCTAACTTTTTGAGAGTATAATCTTCAGTGTTAGATTGATTGCCTGGCTTATTTGCTGATCATCTATGGATGGTTTAATTTTTCTCCAGTAGTTAGAGACGAGGAGGTCTTTCTGGTATTTGATTTCATTTATCATTTTATATGAATTAGTGGTAGTTTTCTTTGTTGTGATAATAGTTTTCCAAAACCTGCTACAAGTTTCTATGTCACTATTGGTCATAGTAACATTTTGGAGGTAAATGGAACATAGTTCTTTGATTTGTCTTAAGATTATTATGTGTGATTTAGGGAGGTTTAAGTTGGTCCTCATTTCTTGTATTGAACAGTTGAGGTAGGGATAAATATCTTGGATTGTTTTATCTTTCAGTCTGGGAAAAGGGACTAAGTCCAGCATATTATTGTTTATTTTTAAATTTGGGTTTTTATGAAGGGGTTGCAGTATTGTCATGGCTTGTCTAAGGTTCAAGAATTGAAAGAGTTTTTGCACTAAGTTGATAGAATGTTTTAAGGGCTGTATGATGTTATAAATTTGTATTTCTTTCTGACTCAGGAATGGAAGTGCTTTGGGATTGAAACCTAGAGCTTTAATATATCTATAATAGATTGACACCCAAAGAGGAAACCAATTTTCCACTGAAGGGTTGTGTTCAGCTATTCTTAATATTCTGTTAGTGTTAATGATCAAGTAGTACATTAAAATCTGGTAGATTTAGTCCTCCTTTGCTTTTGGGGAGTGTTAATTTTGGATAGGAGATTCTGGTTTTTTTTGGGTTCCCATATAAATTTTGCTAGGAAGGTATGAATTTGTTTGAAGAATTTATTATGTATTTTTGTCTGTGATGTCATGAATATATATACATTAGTCTAGGTAAAATGTTCATTTTGATTATTGATACGTTGGCTAAGAATGGTAGTTTTAGGTTGTTCCATCTTTTACAGTCTTGCATTATATTTTGCCATTTAAGGTTTACATTGTGTTGGTAGAAGTCTTTGTTATTCTGGAAAAAGGTGATTCCCAGATATTTAGTTTCTTCTTTTATTTTTATTGTGTTTAACAATGGTATTAGTGAGATGAGTTTGGGTGTTTTTAGGGGAAAATATTAGTTTTATTGAGGTTTAGTTTGTAGTTAGACATAGTCGAGAAATGCTCAACTGCAGCTATTATTTTGTTTATATCTGAATTTGGTGTAGTGCAGTATATGTTCAGATCATCCGCAAATGCAGTGAGGTATATTTTGAAGTTGTGTATTGATGGAGGATTGTGGTATGTATTTTGTTTAATGTATAGAAAGAGTGGTTCTAGGTATAGGTTAAACAGGAAGGGTGATAATGGGCATCCTTGTCTTGTTCCATTTTTTATTAGGATCCTATTTGACCAAGTTTTATTTATATATAGAGATGTGTATGGGTTGCTATAGAGAGTTTGGATGATCTGAATGAAGTTATTGGGTATATTAAAGTAGGGTTGTGTTTGGAGTAAGAATTCTAGATTAACCCTATCAAATGCCTTGTGGGCATCCACTACCATTGTGTAGATGTTGATATTGTATCGGTTAGCATAGGATATTAGTGCATGTAATGCTAATGTATTGTCACTAGTCTGTCTATGTGGTGTAAAACCAGATTGTTCTGGGGAAATGATTTTCTCTATCAGATTTTTCATTCTGTTTGCAAGTATAGAGGTAAATATTTTAGTATCTATATTTAAGAGGGAGATGGGTCTGTAGCTGTCGGGGTTTTTGGGGTCTGTGTGTTCTTTTAATATAAAGATGGTTTTAGAGGCATTAAAGTGGATATCATTTATCTTATAGTTTATTATGTAATTCAGTGTATAGTATAGTAGTTTGGCTATCAAGGAGGAAAATGCTTTGTAAAATTCTGATGTGAGTCCATCCGGACCCGGAGCCTTATGCACTTTTAAGTGTTTGATTGTTGTAATAATTTCACTGATGGATATCGGTTCAGTTAGTTTTTTTTGTTGGTCTAAATTGAGTTTAGGGAATTTCAGGTTTTGAAGGAAAAGAGTTCTATCTTCCTTTGAGGTTTGTAGTATTTGTGCTCCATATATTTGAGAGTATATTTGTTCAAATGTTTTAATAATGTCTACATTTTTTGCATAGTTTTTGTCTCTGTAGTTTATTTCTGATATATTGGAGGCATTTTTGTGTTGGGAGATAATTCTGGCCAGAGCTCTAGATGGTATTTGAGCTTCTTCTGTGTAAGTGGCTAACATTCTGGCTTTATAAAAAGATAGGTTCCTGGTTTCTAACATATATAGATCCCATTGCAGTTTTAAAAGTTCTGCTTCTGTTTGGTTCTAAGGGTTATTTATTAGTTCTTTTTCAAGATGCTCTATTTTCCCTTTCAGTATATTCTCCTCTTTCAGTTGTATTTTTTATAGTATGCTGCTTTTTTGATAAACAATCCTCTGATTTGTGCTTTGGTTGCAGCCCATTCTATATCAGTTGGTACTTGGGAGTTAGTGATATTTGTAAGAGCTATTTTTAGTATTGCTTCTGTTTCTTTTATTACATCCATTTTGGAAAGTAAATTAGGGTTCAATGACCAACTATGACCCCTATTCTCTAAATATATCTTTTTGTCCCAGTTAATGTTCAGTGTGATTTTGGAGTGATCTGAAAAGAACCTGGTATGTGTAGTTATTGTTGGGTCCATGTTAATGAATATGTCAGTGATTAAGAAGAAGTCTATCCTTCACCACATTTTGTGGCATTGCGAATAGAATGTGAATTTCCCTGTTTTATCTGCACTGTTTCCATATTTAAAAGGGTCATATAGTCTGAAATCTTGTTTGAGTTCATTAAGGGCTAATGTGGCTTCTTTATTATGTGATTTGGTCAGATTAGATTTATCCTTTTCTGGGTTTTGATATGTGTTCCAGTCACCTCCAATCACTAGGTAGTGATCTTTAAATTGATTTAAGGTTGGGTATAATGACATAAAAAAGTGTTGTTGGTTATTACAGGGTGCGTAAACATTAAGTGCCATTATAGGTTTTGGTATTGTAGGACTACTAAATGTTACGTAACACCATCTTCCCTCCTTGTCAGCTGTGGTTTTAAGTATTTTTTCCTTAAATTGGTTTTTAATTATTATGGCAGCCCCAGCACTGTTTGTTTTCCCCTCTGAAGCTATAATTTGACATCCATTTCTTTCTGCTAATTTCTGCCCATTGCTCTGCAGTCAAGTGTGTCTCTTGTATTAGTATGAGGTTGGCTGTGGTTTTTAATGTAAGGTGTAAGAATAGTTTTCTTTTCTTCTTGTTTTGGAGCCCTTTAACATTCCATGATTCTATTTCCCACATTTATTTATTAGGTGTATTCCGTAGATATGCCATGTATATTAGTTTTGTTTTGTTATCTTTGTATGTGTTACTGTGTGATGGTTTAGGAAAGCATCTATTTATCCCCGTCCCTACTCTGTGCCTAACAACTATATCCCTGGACCAGGAATAATCAGGGGGGGAGGATGAAGGTTCGTTATAGCAAATAACAATCCAAAGTTTATTAAGCTGGGGATCTTCCGATATCATCATTGCTCAGTGTTTGTTAACATTACAATATCAATATAATTGCCTCACACTTTCAGATACTGAAAGCAATGTGAATACCACTTTAGGTCTGTATGGAATGCAGGTTGTAGGCCTGGGTTGACTGGCATGGTCAACATAACGTAATTTTTTATTATTTATTTTATTTTACATTTGTTGACAGGGATAGTCTAACTGAGCTGAAACAGCCCTTTTTCAGCAGATGGCCCAGGGAGAAAAGCTCCACATACATTTACATAAAGTTTAAACATGAGCAAATAAGTTTAAACATAATAAAATAACAAAGCATAAGCAATTATAAAAGCATGAGCAATTAACAAAAAAAGAAGAAAATGATTAAAAGCAATTATATATAATAAGAGTAAGGAACCACCATAAACAAAATAGACATGCCCCGGGATTCAGTAAGGTTCTGTGCAGGAATAGCTTATTCCTGCATGGAAGCAACCATTTATGAGCAGCACGGCAGCACCCAATGCATAGTAATGAAGGCGTGCTGCCTCAGCTCCTAAACGGACATGAAGCATGGACAAGTGCAGGGGGTGTGTCTGAGAGCAGAGCTCTCTCAATATACATGCCCCCGCAGTCAAGAACTGCTGTTTGGCAATTACAATGAACAAGACCGCTCATAGGGAGTTGCATACCCCCAACAGCATAGATCAATGCAGAATGTCAAGATATGTGGCACATATGTCTGGCCTGTCCCTCATTTACCCTGCCAAATCACTGGGATGATCTCATCAATGAAGTCTGAAATAATGGCAAACATACGAGTGTCAGACTTCAAATCAGTCAGAAAATGTACATAGGTTCATAGGTAGCTACTAGGCTATTGGCCCAAGGGCCTATGTAAGCCTAGCCAACAAGGTTCCCTGGCTTATGCCACCCAAGAAAGTTATTTTCCTGTGCCACTGTCGAGCAGAGACACAGAAGTGATCCCCGGGGTGTATTTCCTATTTCCCATCCACTTATCAAGATTTTTCTTGAAGAGTGCTAATGAAGAACTTTGCTTGACATAGATGGGTAGCCTGTTCCAGAGTATGGGAATTCTCTGGGACAGGAATCTATCCCTCCAGCAGGTCCTGCTTATTGTGGTACATTCAAAACGGACCTCCTGCACGTGGCAATTGCATGGCACCAAAACTTAAAGTAAAATACAAAAAACAAGCGGAGCCAGCAAACTGAGATCAAAGATGCTTTATAATCCTTATAGTATCATAAAACAGATAACCAGACCGGTTTCGGCTGGCAACAACACACAGCCTTCTTCAGTGTGCTTATTGTGGTGACAAGGTTTAGGTCCCTAGAGCATGTAGTTCAGAGGGATTGGGATTTCTTTAGGTGTAGCATGTCCAACAGCTCTGGGTTTGACATAGCTTTATATGTTAGGCAGAGATCACCTCGGAGTAGGCGATATGCTACAGAGTAAAGCTGGAGTTTGTTGAGGTGGTCAGTGTAGAGCATTTGTTTGAGGCCAGTAATCCTCTTTGTGAGGTACTTCTGTGTCTTTCCAGCTGCTGCAGATGTCTTGTGAGGTACATTCCAAAAGGGGCATTGTACTCTATAATGGGTCTGATGAGTGTCGAGTAGAGGGGGACAATGACCTCTTTTTTCCTGGATGAGAACCCTTTTATGATGAGGTGTGCCATGTAGAAGGACTTCCTGACTACTTTGGCGATGTGACTATTAAAGGAGAGACTACTGTCCACCTGGGTTGCAAGGTCTCTTATCACACATTCAGTGTTAAGTAGATTGCTGCCTATATGGTAGTTCATGGGTACAGAATTTTTACCAAAGGGGATGACACTGTACTTTTTGGCATTGAGCTTGAGGCCATGGCTCTGACACCAGGCATCTGTCTCAGCGAGGCCCTTCTGTAGGATGTCCACATCATTTGGGGACTTGACTATGGCTCCTAGTTTGCAGTCATCTGTGAACTTCATTAGCCAGAGGCCTTCTGTGTTAGCCTGTACTTCAGAGAAGTTTCATAGTTTCATAGTTTCATAGTAGTGTACTAGGCTATCTGCCCGGGGGCATTTATAAGCCTAGCCAACAGTGATGTGGCTTTACGCCACCCCATACTATATAGTTGCGCCTCTCTAGTAGTGACACATGTAGAACCCCATTATTTAGTAAACTATACCTCGGTCTAGTAGTGACACTGAGGTCACGTAAACTTATCTCCCATCCATGCATTGAGATTTTTCTTGAACAGTGCCAATGAAGGGCTCTGTCTCACGTGAACTGGGATTTTGTTCCAGAGTATGGGTAACCTCTGTGTTATGAATCTATCCCTCCAGCATGTTCTATTCATATTTGTGCAGAGGTTGAAATCTTTAGCTCGTGTGGTTCTGGTAGATTTGGATTTTTTGAGATGGAGCATGTCCATCAATTCCTGGTTGGACATGGCCCTGTATGTTAGGCACAAATCACCTCTGAGCAGGCGGTTTGCTACTGAATAGAGCTGGAGTTTCTTTAATCTAGCTGGATAAGGCACATGTTTTAGACCTATGATCCTCTTGGTGAGGTACTTCTGGGGTCTTTCCAGTTGTTGCATGTGCCGGGTGAGATACATCCCAAATGGAGCATTATATTCAATCATGGGCCTGACAAGGGAGGAATACAGAGGTACAATGACCTCCTTTGATCTGGATGAGAATCCCTTCATGATGAGATGGGCAAGGTAGAAAGTCTTTCTGACCACTTTGGCAACATGGTTGTCAAAGGAGAGGTCACTATCGACTTGAATCCCCAGGTCTCTGATTACATCTTCTGTATTCAGTGGGTTATTGTCTACGTGATAGTTTGTGGGTACTTTGTTTTTCCCAAAGGGGATGACTATACATTTTTTGGCGTTAAGTTTGAGGCCATGATTCCGGCACCAGTTGTCCATTTCAGTGAGACCTTTTTGTAGGATGTGTGTCGGCAGGTGAATCCACTATGGCACCCAGTTTGCAGTCATCTGCAAACTTTGTCAGCCATAATCCTTCCATATTTGCTTTCACATCCGAGAAGTAAATGCCGAATAGGAGTGGACCCAAGACTGAGCCCTGTGGGACACCACTTGTGACGGGTTTTGAGTCTGACATGGCTCCAGCAATTTTAACCTTATGGGTTCTGTTTTTTAGCCAATTTGCTACCCATCTTGTGACATATGGATTTACATTTAGGCTGATGAGCTTGTCAATGATGCCAGAGTGTGGTATTGTGTCAAAGGCCTTAGCCAAGTCCAAATAGGCAGTGTGGACAGCCTTGCCCTCATCGATGGCACTAGTGACTGTCTCAAAGAAGTCAACCAGGTTTAAGAGGCAGGATCTGCCTTTTACAAAACCGAACTGTGTGGGATCAAGGGTCTGTAGATCCCCAATGTCGCCATTTATGAGTTCCATGATGATTCTTTCCATAGCCTTACAGATCAGGCTGGTCAAACTTATGGGCGGTAGTTACCTGGGTCAGTAGAATTTCCCCGTTTGTGGAGTGGGACCACTGTTGCTGTGCACCAGTGTTCAGGTACATATCCTGTAGTGAGGCTGAGATTGAATAGAGTTCTTAGGGGTGGGTTTAGTTCATCTTGGAGTTCACGTAACACGATACCATCGGGTCCCATAGATGCTGTGTTTTGCCTTGTTGAGTGCTGATTTCACCTGTGTGTCTGTGATGACAGGTAGGTTACATTCAGCAGGGATAGTTACTTCATCTTTAGGGGTGAGGGAGGGAGAAATTTGCACTGAACCTATCTGCCAGAATGTTGGCAATGTCAGTAGGGTCAGTGAATTTTTGTCATTGTGTACTAGCTCAGAGCATATCTGAGAATTTCCTCCCAAGGTTCTGACATAATTGAAGAAGGCTTTGTGATTGTCTTTGGTAACCTTGGCAATCTTTTTCTCAAAGTTTGCTTTAGATGTTTTATGAGAGAGCGTAGTTTTTACTTGTGCTGATCAGGAAGCCTTTCCCTTCTGGGATTTGGCTCTGTCCTGCAGTAGCTTCCTTCTTTGTTGTACAGTTTGTTTATAGCGGGTCCACCAAACCGGCGTTTTCCTTGGTGGAGTGGGTCTTGGTTTTAGTTGGGATTGCCTGATCCATGCATTCCTGGAGATGTCCGTAGAAGGCTTTTGTGAAGGATTCAGCATTTTGGGATGTGGTTTCCATTAACCCAGTAGGCTTAAAGGATATCATTTCTGACTTAAGGAGCAAAGTCAGCTTTTGAAAAGTTTTTCACTGTAGTCTTTTGTTCTGGGGTGGGGTGGGATATGTACATCCAATGTGATCAGTTTATGATCAGATCTTACTAGTGAGGGGTTTATATCCGGTGCAGAGCATTTGGACCCCATGTTTGTGATAATCAGGTCAAGTATATTATCTCTCCTCGTAGGAGAGGTGACCAGTTGCTCCATAGCATTTGAGTTTATGAATTCCAGGAATCTTTGGGCCAGGGTGTTAGGGCTAGAATAGTGGGCCCAGTCTATGTTAGTAATTGAAGTCACCCAATACGATGGTGTTTGGTGTGACATTCATATCCTCCAGTGTTTTCAGGAATGCTTGATGGGATTCCTGGGATTGGGAGGGTGTTCTATAACATGCAACCAGTTGTATGGCAGTTTTGCCTATGGTGAGTAAAACTTGTATGGTTTCTGATGCTTCATGAGTAGCCACCAATCGAGAGGTGTAGGTGTCCTTTATGAAAATGGACACTCCCTCCTTTGTGGTTCGGCCTGGAACTTGAGGATGATATGAGGTATAGCCTGGTAGCGCTGGTGTGCTCTCAGGAGCCTTGAACCACCAGGTTTCAGTTACTGCACAGACATCGATGTTCTCCATACTGAGAAGTGCTTCGAGTGCCTGCATCTTGAGATTTAGACTTCTGGCGTTGAGCAGCATTACCCTTAATTTTTTTCCATTTTTGTTTTTTATGGAGGTTGTTTTGTCCTTTGAGCATTGCCTAAAAAAGGCACTATGGGGGTGGCAAGAGCCTTGGCCAGTATCCGGAAGCCCAGTGGTGACAGGTGCAAGCCATCCCTTGCCAACACAGGCTTGTCCAGCATATCATCCCAGGCTGACAGACATTGGATCCCCCTAGAATGACACCAGTGATTAAGCCAATTGTTAAAACTGATCATTTTGTCTTTGTACTGAGGCATCATTCTTGGCAAGGGCAGGATGCTGCTCAGGGTCAGGGTCATACCAGTCTGGGCTACATAATTGGAGAGCTCCTCAATGTCTCTTTTCATGTAGTCCAGGGAGGTACGTCTCAGGTCATTCACACCCGCATGGACAATGACTGAATCATATTTGTACTTGCTTTGGAGTGACCTGAGTGCGTGTGTAATGTGGCGGATCCTGGCAGCTCACCGTTACCCTCTCCTTATTCAGCCTGGTAAGTGGAACATCGGTGTGTCTGACTATAGAGTCACCTATTACTAATGTCTCTGGCGTAGTATTTTGCCTTAGGGGCTGCGACACACCTGTTGCTTGAGGTATGTGTTGTAGGTGTTGTGTTTTGTGGGGGTGTATTTCTGGGTGTCTGCTTTGGAGGCCTCTGTTGTTTTGGTAAGTTTTTTACAAGAGACTCCGAGTATGTCTTTGTGTTTTTATGTGTTTGGTTTGCATTGGTGGTGGTTATATGTGTGACTGGTTTTGCTTTGGGTGTGGGTACCATCTCTTCCTGACTGGTCTTGCCAGTCCTGAGTTGAGAGAGTTCAGCCTCCAGTCTGGCTATATAGTTGCATCTCTCACAAATATATGTGTTAGTAGGAAGGAGGAGAGGGTTGTCTGTGTACATGAGACAATTGTAACATTGTCTTAAGATTCCCAGATTAACCAGCTGTACAAGAGAGGATGCTAGTGGTCCCACTCGACATACTAGAATATTATAAGGAGTGTTGTGCCTTTAAGGGAAGTGGGTATTCACAGGGGTAGTGGATGCCTGTGGTGCTTACTTTAGGGTAAGAGTGCTTGGTTTTATTATGAGTGCTTGCTAAGGATAGAAATTAAACAAGTGCTAATATATACAGCTAGACAGACTGAGTAGAGCTTCTAAGGGAAAAATTGAAGAGCAGACTTGGCGGAGCCAGAAAAAGTTAAAACCTGTATAGAATAGTTTACACCTGTATAACCGCTGTTGCGCGCTTAGACCGACCTAAGTCAGGGCAAAACGCCTGAGGCGGATTTTTATACAGGGAACTTGAAAAGAGCTGGAAATGGTCCAAGGCAACCAATGAATTACAGCTCAAGTGCTGAGATCACTTCCCCCAGGGACAGATAGGCTGCTCAAGGCTCCCCACTCCCACTGGTGAGCTCAGAAACTTCCTTCTATCCAAGTAAGGCAATGGCCAACACAGGAACTACACACAGCCCAGAATACAGCAAAGCCTGTATACTGGTCTTAACTAGTCAAGCAAAGGCGGAAAACAAGGAGTATTTTTTTGTTTTTTTTAGAAAAGAACACAGAAATGCAGTAAGGCAAACAGTAAAATCGATTAACACAGGCTAGCACACTTTAGTGAGCAGCCTCAGCAATTAAATTAGCAAAAACAGTAATATTCGACCAGAGTCGACCAAAATGCTACTTTTAAGTGCAGATACTTTAGAATACAGCAGAAAACACAAAACAGTTGTATCTTATTAAATGAAAGCCAGAGAGGACAATGCAGATAAAAAAAGCCAAAAAGTACTTAAATCAGGAAAGTGGTTTTCAGTTCTCTGTAGCCAGGACCCTCTGCAGGACCACGTGGAGCTCTGCTTGGGTATATAGCCAAAAACGCCCTGAGGCGGATTTTTATACAGGAACTTGAAAAGAGCTGGAAATGGTCCAAGGCAACCAATGAATTACAGCTCAAGTGCTGAGATCACTTCCCCCAGGGACAGATAGGCTGCTCAAGGCTCCCCACTCCCACTGGTGAGCTCAGAAACTTCCTTCTATCCAAGTAAGGCAATGGCCAACACAGGAACTACACACAGCCCAGAATACAGCAAAGCCTGTATACTGGTCTTAACTAGTCGAGCAAAGGCGGGAAAACAAGGAGTATTTTTTTTTGTTTTTTTTTTTTTTAGAAAAGAACACAGAAATGCAGTAAGGCAAGCAGTAAAATCGATTAACACAGGCTAGCACACTTTAGTGAGCAGCCTCAGCAATTAAATTAGCAAAAACAGTAATATTCAAATGCTACTTTTAAGTGCAGATACTTTAGAATACAGCAGAAAAACACAAAACAGTTGTATTTTATTAAATGAAAGCCAGAGAGGACAATGCAGATAAAAAAGCCAAAAGTACTTAAATCAGGAAAGTGCGCTCTTGTTTCAGTTCTCTGTAGCCAGGACCCCTCTGCAGGACCACGTGGAGCTCTGCTTGGGTATATAGCGGATTTTATACAGGGCACTTGAAAAGAGCTGGAAATGGTCCAAGGCAACCAATGAATTACAGCTCAAGTGCTGAGATCACTTCCCCCAGGGACAGATAGGCTGCTCAAGGCTCCCCACTCCCACTGGTGAGCTCAGAAACTTCCTTCTATCCAAGTAAGGCAATGGCCAACACAGGAACTACACACATCCCAGAATACAGCAAAGCCTGTATACTGGTCTTAACTAGTATACAGTAAGTAGATACCAAACAGGAGACGTCCCAGGATGGAACCCTGTGGTACTCCACTTGTCACTGCTTTGAGGTCAGATTTGGAGTCTGCAACATTTACAGTGTGGGTTCTGTCAGTGAGCCAGCTGGCAACCCATCTTGTGATGTAGGGATTTATACCTAGTTTAGTGAGTTTAGCTATAATTCCAGAATGGGGGATGGTGTTAAAAGCCTTGGCAAGGTCAAGATAGGCTGTGTGAACCACCTTACCCTCATCTACAACTTTGGTGACTGCCTCAAAGAAGTCAATCAGGTTCAGGAGGCATGATCTGCCTTTCACAAACCTGAACTGGGTGGGATCCAGAGTTTCGAGGTTACCAATGTCTTTGTTTATGAGTTACATGATGATACATTCCATGGCCTTGCAGACCAGGCTAATAGGTCAATAGTTCCCGGGATCAGTGGTGGCTCCCCCTTTGTAGAGTGGGATAACTATTGCTGTGCACCATTCAGTGGGCACAAAGCCTGATGCAAGGCTATTATTGAACACGGTGCTTAAGTGGGGAGCCAGTTCATTCTGAAGTTCATGTAAAATGCAGCCTGGGATGATGTCCTGTCCCATGGATGCTTTGTTTTTGGATTTAGAGAGTGCAGCTTTACCTGCGTAGTTGTGATTGCAGGGACATAAAAACATATCCCACTACCCTAGCAACACCCCAAGTTTATAAGAGCAATATTTTAAATATAATAATATAAACACCTTTTTTTTATCAAACAGATTAAATTTAACCATAGGTCCATGGGTTTGTCCATTGCTTAGCTATGCATATTGTAGCTTAAATGGCACAAGAAGATAAATGTCAAGATACATGCAAATAAAGCAGTACGACAATAGTGTAGTGGTCAGAGCATTCACCTTACAAACAGTCATTCCCAGTTTGATTCTCACTCCAGTAAATTCCATTTTCCATGTCAAATCACTTTATGAACAATATTTTTTGTTGCATAACCTATTAAATAACATATATTTGTGAACTGGAGTACTGCATTAAATGCAGATGTGAGGTGTCATTGTAATAATGTAAAATCCACAGATAAACACAAGTGCCCCATACAGTATATGTATACATGAATCAAGGATACATATCGAAGGCATAATGTGTGATGAATGATAAATCCATAGAGTGTCCAAATCTACCACCTTCCCAAGAACCATGTTACATTTCTGTCTAAATTAGTGCAGGGGTAAGCGGGAGTAAGCACTTGTAAGTGATAGTAAGAGGGTTTAAGCCTGTTTGTGCTTGGGTAAGCAATACACACACAGGTTAAGCAATATTGAAGCTAACTCTCTGTAAGCATATTTAACCAGAAGTTAGCATTGCTTACCGTCATGCAAACCCATGCAAACCCACTTACAATTACTTAAAAGTGCCTTAATCACTCTGTATCCAACAGCTGCTGTTCTACCCAGCAATAAAATGAATAGCCCTTGCAAGGCTTGAACTCAGGACCCTGTACACTATAGTCAACCAGTAAGCCATCACAGCAGTACACAAAAGTGAAGTATCGAAGTATCACCAAACAGATCCTCACTATAGGAAAATCAAAATTTAAATGTGAAAGGAGTCTGTATACAGTTTTATGTTGTATAACCTACTATATTTTATTTATTTTATTTTCAGTTTGATTACCGGGGAAGTCCACTGGGCCAGAATGTGCCCATTTTCAGTGGAGGCCCGTGGAGAAAAGCTCCAGTAAGCAATAAGAATTACAAAAGTTTACTTAATACAGAGGTCAAAATACTTATATACATTCATGCAGTCAGGTACAGCAAGTGTATAAATTGTCATTATAATGCAATTTAGACAAAGGTAGCACAATATGCAGGTGTTTATATTCTGTGCAATAAGCTTCAATTGTCTTAACAGTAAGTATCTGTGTATTACTTGATATTTGCAATATTTACATGCTTGGAGTCAAGAGAGAGAACTTGCTTAATCTGAGGAAGTTAGCATAGGTATATTCTAGGAGAATAGTAAAGAGGTTATAGTGCAGTGTGGATTGGGAGTATGGATGGCTCAAAGGGTAAGTTTATATTAATTTATGTGGGGTGCAAGCAGGAACATTTACGTTTGGTAGATAGGTATGAGAAAAGTTGGGTCTTAAAGGATTCAGAGATAGGTATAGTCCTAAGTGAAGGAGGGAGAGAGTTCCATTTTTTGCCTACAGTGAAAGAGAGGAGTTGGCCAGCAGGACGTTTGGGTTTGTGGACAGAGATTAATTTTTGGTGTTCAGATCTGAGAGATCTGGTAGGGATGTAAGGGGGGAGGATGTTTGTTAAGGCTGGACATTTATCAGGATAGTAAATTAATTTGTGAGCGGTGATTAGTTGGAGATAGTCTAGGTGGTTAGAGAGTTCCAGCCAGTTTAGAGATTGTAAGGTAAGGCAATGGTGAGCAGAGGTTTTGGATTTGGTAGCGAATTTGGAGATTTTATTATAGCAGATTTCAAGTTTAGTGGTATTGGAGGAAGACAGGTTAGTTAGAAGAGGGGCTCCATATAATAAAGAAGGTAGGAGGTAGGTAGTGGCAATGGTATGCCTGGAAGAGTTAGAGAGAAAGCAATTATTTCTATAGAGCACACCTAGCTTTTGGTGGGTTTTCTTTATGTTTTGTTGGATGTGGATATCAAATTTAAGGTATTCCTCTATAGTAATGCCAAATATAAATATAAATATAAATATAAATAAAATAAATATGTGAACTAGAGTACTTCATTAAGTCCAGATGTGAGGTGTCATTGTAATAAAGTGTTGAAATCCCCCAATAAACACAAGGACCCCATACAGTGTACATTCACATGAATCATGGATACCAAACACATATATAACATGTAATGAATGATAAATCAACGCCAAACAGCAAATGTTGTTGTTGTGTCTTTTGGCTTTTCCCGGTTAGAGGTCGCCACAGCAGAACTCTGGTCCGCTAATGATTGGTAGTTGATTTTTACGTGCCGAGTTACCAGCCCTGACGCACAACTTTCAACGAAGGTATGGCCATTCACGCATGTTTCCATGCAGAAGACGCTCTAGCTGAGAATTGAACCAGACAGCGTCTGACTGTGAGGCAACAATGCTACTGCAGCACCACCACCAATGCCAAACAGCAAATAGTGTGCAAATTAAAAATTAAACAACGCTAAGCATTGCACACCCCTGCTTACTAGGTGTAAGCAATGTGTAGGCCAGCTAAATCAGGTTGCCCATTGGTATACCCCTTTAAGCAATGCCAACCTTACCTAAGCAGGTTTGCCCATAGCTTAGCATTTTCAAAACCATCCAATCACGGCAAAGTGTGGGAAATTGGCCATATTTAAACCCCACAGGTGGGAATACATCTCATAACTGGTTGCAGCTTCCCCCTGTAAGCACTATGACCAGTGTGGGTGAAGGAGTGCACTTCCGGGTGCAGAGCTGGGGCATCCAGGGGGCCAAGCTCGGGCAGGACTCCTTGTTAAAGACCATGACCAGAGACTGCTGCAGGGCCAGTACCAGGGTTCCCAATATAAAGAGGAAGCCTGGGACCATGTCACCCATGACCTCACCAGTGCCACTGGCATACTTCAAACTGGTGAGCAGGTCAGGCATCACTATGCCAACCTGCAACGGAGAAAGAGAGAGCTCTTGGATCAGTTGATCCAAGAGGCTAGGCAGATGGGTGATGTCCCAGCCATGTGTAAGTATCAGTCTACTACCTGTTTAATAATTGCCAGCTCATGTATATTATGGATAGGTATGGCTAAATATTCCTCTTATGTCTTTGACAGCGGTAGATGAGCAGGCTGTGAACTGAGAAGCATTGGCTGTAGATTGCAGAAGTTGCGTCACGAGGCAGGTTAGCAATCTTGCATGTACTGTATAAGAAATAAATCTAAAAGTAGTAGAAAGTTAATTGCCAGTATAAAACCTATATTGTGTATGGCATGTACTGAATAAACCAGACAATATGGAAGGAAAAGTCTCATATAGGTTGTATGTAAATAAAAGGTTAACAGCCTGACAATAAAGGTCTAACTGCTGGACTGCTTGTGTTTACTCTGGTATCATATGGTAATGTAGTGTTGCAATCTTTCAATAGTACTGTTGTATTAAGCACTGTTACCCACATTGTGCTACATAAATAAAATGTGTAGGAATGTCTGTATATGACTGTTGTAATTGCAAGAGGTAATATTGTACAACTGAGAGAGACTTAGACAGAAAACAGTGAAAAGGTAGACAACATAATCCAAATAGCACACTCAACTGAAATGTGAAGTGTCATATTTTTAGCACACACAGCCATGGTTCGAATCCTGGGAGTGGTAGTAAGCTGTATGCAGAATCATACCCCACAACTGTACAGATATTGTCAGAAAGTTCAGATAACTGGTGTAAGTCCCCTGCCTGTCATCCTGTCCCCCCTGGCAAATCAGTGGGATAATCTCAGAAGGTTAGGCAACAAATAATGACATACAACTGATTGTCAGACATCATAACTGTCAGGAATCCATCCATAAGAACAAACTTGTCACTCTAGCAACTCACCAAAGTGTTATGAGAGTAATAAGCAAAGTATGTCCCAACTCCACCCCCATGTTGTGAAGCTATGACCAGAGTGTGTGCAGTAAGAGAGTGAGACATATATGCATAATAATAATGTGGAATCTGGTAATATGTGTGACAACATTCAGGTAGTGTTATCAAACATTCCCCCACAGGTTTGTCAGATACAAAAACTGTGCTAGAAATAAAAGATTGAAATCTTGGACTGGTATTGTTTAGTCTGGTATTGTATGGCAGTGTTAGTGTTGCAGTATCTCTCACTAATAAGGTGTTACTCATCAATTTCATCCACACAGTGCTACATAATAAAACTGTCTAGGAAACCACTAGAGTGTTGTAATTACAAGGTCAGATTGCAAAACCATGGGACACTTATAGAAATAATTCAGAGAAAAAATACACAGCAAATATCTATATAGCACACCCAACTGTGATGTACACTGTTTTATTTTAGCACACACAGCCATGGCTCTAATCCTGGGAGTGGTAGTAAGCTGTATGCAGAATCATACCCCTCGACTGTACAGATCTGTCTGGAATGTCCAGAGAATTGACCCATATCTGCTGGCTGTTACCCTGCCCCCCTGGCATATCAGCGTGCTAATCTCTGACATGTAGGCAGCATTTAATGTCATATAACTGACTGTCAGACCTGTAAATATTTGGAAAATGTCTATGAAAACAAACCAGTCATTGTACAATTCACCGAAGGTTTAAGAGGGCAATAGCTAAAATATGTCCCGGTTTCACCTGCATGTTGTCAAGACATGCCCAGAGTGTGTGCAATAAGAGATGGAGAGGTATGTGCATAGCATCAACCTGGAATCTGGGAATATGTGTAGAAACAGTCAGGTAGTGTTAACAAACAATACCTCCACAGGTATACCAGGTAAGAAGTGTATACTGCAGGTAAAACACAGTTCATGTATATAGTTGTCTATAACCATACCACTGTCCAAACTAAGGCCATAGGGTAGTGTAATAATACCTGTAAGGTACAGATCACAGCACTGACTAGGAAAGTAATGTGAGCTACAGGGATATACAAGTTGTTAATTGACATCTTTCTCCCCTTCACACCATATCTGCAACAAGAACTAAATACACAAATCAGTCAGTATGTACACTATAAAATCTGCTGTTGGGACATATGCCCTATTGTTTGATAAATAGTGAAATTTGTTCTATGCATGTACCATGTTGAAATACTCCCACATTGGTGACATGCTGCCATCAATGTACCTGTATGCTATTGTAATGGCCACTGTGGTTCCATATATGCATGTGTTCTGTTTGCTATGCAACTGTTCCATATCTGGTGTTTCAGGTTAATGGGAATATCTATGCATGCTGTTATACCTAGTCGTAGAATGTGTTGACTAATCCTAACCCTCATATGTTTTAAAATTGAAACACCATAACACGTTTGAGAAGGCTGGTCCCAGCGGACCCACTTCTCCCACCTCATCTGGCCATGGCACCAGGCACCAGCATGTCTGGGGCCTACCCTGCAACCTCCTCATCCACTGGTCCTGCACCCTCTTCAGGTGGAACTGCCTCAGGGGATGAGGTGAGCCCTCCCTGGGAGCGGGCGTGGACAGGATACAGTCACCAGTCGTCAGGTCCAGGGTCTGCTGTGTAGCAAGCTCTGCATGGAGTTTGGAGAACTGCTACTCCAGCTTGAGGGCAGCATGGCACAACTAGTGGGTCAGCCTGCCCCTCCTACTCAGCCCCCAGCACAGCCACCTTCTGGGTTGTGAAGGTGCACTGGTCACTGCCCATAGGTGGGGACTTCAGTCCCACTGTTTCCCCTAGGGGACTCATAGGCTTCTGACTTCCAAACACCCCTCCCCACCCAAGGTGTTTACCCCACACATGTGTCATATACCACCCCTGTATGCTGTCTTGTCTGTCTTGTCTGTTATCCTACCCAACCTACCTCCCCAAATATACCTACTATCCCTCCCCAACATCCCACTCTCACCTTAAAAAAAAGGGCAATCTGTTCCCCAAAAAAATCTCACCCCATACATAGCTGTCCATTTTGCACACTTGTCCACTGGACACATGTAATCTGGTATAATTGGCTTCATAACATATTATTGTTATCCTTACCCCTCTCTCAGGGGTATGAGTGTCCAAATCTACTTACAATTCAGTGTACATGCACAGCTGTTGCTGTAGAAGAAATGGGCAGCTATGGACCTTCCCTAAATCAATCCTGCACATCCCTAGCTGTTTTCCCTACTGTCTTTCCCTCTTTGTGCCCCTTTTTCACCACTTTCCTATCAACTCTTTTTCATTACTTTTAAAGAAATTAGCACAAGGGTAAGCGGAAGTGAGAGAAAGCACATTTAAGCAGCAGTAAGCGGGTTTTAAGCTTGTTTGCGCAGGGGGAAGCAGTGCCTACAAAGATTAAGGAATTTAGAAACTAACTGAGTATAAAAAACTGTAACCGGAAGTTAGCATTGCTTACCATCACGCAAACCTGCTTACAACTGCTTTAAAGGGCCTTAATCACTCTGTATCCAACAACCCTTGTTTTGCCCAGCAACAAAATAAACAGCCTTTGTAAGGCTCGAGCTCAGGACCCTGCATACCATAGCCAAAGTGATTTACCACTAAGCCATGTCTGATATACACAACCCTGCTGTTTTCACAAGCATATCATCCAGCACAGTCATTCAACAGTACAGGAAATGTATTTATACATGGAGATGTATGTATGTGTGTGTGTGTGTGTGTGTGTGTGTGTGTGTGTGTGTGTATGTGTGTGTGTGTGTGTGTGTGTGTGTGTGTGTGTGTGTGTGTGTGTGTGTGTGTGTGTGTGTGTATATATATATATATATATATATATCTATATATATATATATATATATATATATATATATATACATCTATAGATATATATGTCTACATATATATGCCTATATATATATATATATATATATATATATATATATATATATATATGTATATACATATATATATATATATATATATATATATATATATATGTGTATATATATATATATATATATATATATATATATATATACAGATATATAGCTATAGATATAAAAGAGAACATAACAAATACATGTATGACGAAAGGCACCGCTAATTGGGCTGAGGGGGCCCAAGCAAAATACCTCTTGTAAGCATTGATATCACCCCCTCCCCCACAACCAAACAGATCTGCCCTGCAACACAATACCAACTGTTGCAAGTCCCATACCCAGGACCCTACACAACATGGCCACAAGACGTTAACAGTAATCCATCCCACCTGTATGATGTCAGGATGGTATCAATAACATATGCAGTACATTCTGGCTACCATAGGGAATGTACAATATGGAAGCAATAAACATTCCAAAGATACATATACACACACACATATATATACAGATACATATATATGTGTATATATATATATATATATATATATATATATATATATATATATATATATATATACACACAAAATACACATACACACACATAGATATGTATAGGAAGATACATATTTAGAGGGTGCATAGCATATTGAACAGGCAGTATTCCTACAGTTGCCACCTTTTCAAATGGACAGCACAGAATTCACTCATGCATGAAACATATACCCACAGAGAAGTCAAAGGATATGATACCACACACAAGTTTGTATACATAAGAAATGTTTATTTGTGTACTATTACAGTTGTATATGCCATGTCATATAGCTGTTAGGTCTTTGAAATACATACTAACTGAGTAATTCTACTCTCAAGCAGATCAGTTTATACAGTACTCTGAAAACATAACATATGTTACTGTGCAGGCCAAGGCCTTCAAGCAGTACAACAGTAAAGAAAGACTGGTCCAAAGAATAAAAATCAATCAAAAGTAAGTAATGCAGATGTATAGTTCAGCAGCCTCAAATTACACTCTGTACTCAACCCCTAGGGGAAAAGAATTAAGTTGACATAATGAGGATGTATCTGTTACATAACAATGCTTAACTGAAAACAGCATTATCACACTGACAAACAGAACAGTCTGTATGATAGTAAGCAGTAGGCCACCAATGTTCCCAAAGTGAAATGCATGGAAATGTACGGCCATATACCTTAAATTTGCTTATTACCAATATCCCTCACATGTTGTAACAGCCTAGGTTATATATGGTGCATACCCCTCCCCCATAGACTGACTTACAGGGGCATATAACACTGTTACATACACTGACCTCTGGACTGCAGAAGGGCACACATGTGTTGTGCAGCAGAAGTCCACATATATAATGGACCCTACCCCACAATATGTGTGGGGACCACAACAGCACTGGAATGATGGCAGGAATGGCAGCACAACACAATCACAGGTCACTACATAACAAAATCTTACTGCATGTCAAATGGACAAAGCCTGGTAGATATGTGGAGGACAGAGGCCAGAACACAGGACCATATGTGAAATAGTGTTGTGATACACTGAGAAAGTTACTGGTGTTACAGGATAGTCAGCAACATACTGTTAGTCAGGAATATGAAGTCAGAAGCACAAATGGATATAGCCATGTACTGATAGCACTCAACACACAATGCCAGTGATGTATCTGACACAATACCTGTGTGGTGGACAAAGCATAACAGGCACTCCTCTGGCCATCATGTGGATAGGCCCACAGTTGAGATCTATGCAGACATACTGCATTACATGTTAACTAGTATGCACACACAAACCCTGTAACACTGGTGCTATACAATGCATATAACAACACTACTCACACTCTCTGTTGGTCTGGAACCTTAAACAAATTTGTAGCTGGCCTGAGTCTACAAGTCCTCTTGTAAGAGGTATTGCCACATGCTGTCTGTAACACTGCTGCCACACACAGGAAGGATGTCCTCCATACAGGAAAGGTAAAGGGACAACAACCACATGATGTAGGAGTTTATAGTAGTGGGTTGCCATGACAGTGGTAATTTGAATTATTATACAGCATGATGCATGCAGGTAGCAAGTGGTGGACACTGATTGCTGCAGAGGCTATCACCTGATCATGTGCATCACCTACAAAATCCATGCTGCGATCTGTTCAAAGTAGCTCAATCCATTTAGTGGAGAGATACCGATATATATATATATATATAGAGAGAGAGAGAGAGAGAGAGAGAGAGAGTGAAAGCAAAAAAAAAAAATACAACAAACAAACAAAAAATAAACACATCCATCCAGCCATCTACACAGCAAACTATCCAGAAGAGACATCATTAACACAACAGGTATGTGAAGTATATATGCATGTAATTGAATGAAGTACTTGGTCCATAATAATAGGATAGATGACGTGGAATGATTTATATGTGCCATCAGGTGTTGTAATGATCTCCAGCTGAACAACTGCTATGGACAATAGTGTCTGTCCCTGTGGGCAGTGGGCCATACGTGTCAACTGTGCAGATCAGCACTGACTGACAAGATGTAAGCCATCATAGTGCGTGTGTTGTGTAATGCAAGACATGCATATTAGTAGAGCCAATAGCTGGTGGTGGAAGTAATGCCATTATGATGGACACGTGTTCCAGAGCCCACCACTTGCAGGACAGTCATGTTAACATGTAATGTAGCATGCAGAAATGTCATAGGTGTGTGATAGGCTTACTTACAATCTGTCTCTGTATATACACCCCTAATTTTAGGCTGTGTCCACATGTGGCACCTGTCTGTGTTGTAGCAAGGCAGAACAGTGCAGCTGTGCAGGAAGGAGAGTTAGAGAGTGTGAACCTGATGTCTGAATGCACCCTATATACATATATAAATAAATATATATATGTGTGTATATATATATATATATATATATATATATATATATATATATATATATATATATACACACACGTAAGTCTACAGATACACAGACATCTATATGTATATATATATATATATATATATATATATGTATATATATATATATATATATATATATATATATATATATATATATATATATATATATATACATATATACACACATGTATGTCTGCAGATACACAGACATCTATATGTATATATATATATATATATATATATATATATATATATATGTGTGTGTGTGTGTGTGTGTGTGTGTGTATGTGTGTGTGTGTCTACATATATACAAACACACACATATGTATATAAATACATGTCCCATACTTTTGCATGACAGTGCTGCATGATATGTGTGAGGGAACATCACACATATCAATACACACACAAATACATATATATATATATATATATATATATATATATATATATATATATATATATAGCAGTAAGTGTGTGCAAAATGGACAGTTATGTCAGGTGTGAACCCAATTTTGGGAACACATTGCCCTTGTTTGTGAAGGTGGGATTGGGAATTTGAGGAAGGATAGCAGGTATATTTGTGGAGGTGGGTTGGGTTGAAAGATAAAGAAGACAGCCTATAGCAGCAGTATATGACACATGTGGTGGGTAAACACCCTGGATGGGGAGTGTTGTCTGCGATGTGAAAGCCCCATGAGCCCCATATGGAAACAATGGGATCAAGACCCCCACCCATGACCAGTCACAACATCGGCTTCACGGCCCTGAAGGTGCCTGGGCTGGAGGCTAAGCAGGATGAGCATGGGGACCCTGTGAGTGTGTACTGAGGGCCTCAAGTTGCAGTAGCACATTCCCCAAGTTTCTGTGGAGCTCCCTATGCACCAGACCCTGGAGCTGACCTCGGGTGACAGGATCATATATATGTTTGCTCTGGGGGGCTGAACACCATCCCCTGAGGTGGTTCCACCTGAAGGTAGTGCAGGCACAGTAGATGAGGAGGCCCCAGGGTGGGTATCACATGTGATGTGGCCTGGTAACATGGCCAAATGAGGTGGAAGAGGTGGTTCTGCTGGCAACTGTTCCCTAAACATGCTATTGTGTCACTGTTATAGAACATATGTGGGTAGTAATAGTCCACACATTCCAGGTTCATGTCCAACAGCATGCATAGAAATCCCCAATAACACAAAACAACAGATGTGCAGCAATTACATTGCAAACAGACCACATGCATATATGGAACCATAGTGGTGCTTACAATGGCATGCAGGTGACATTGTCTGTAACAGGCCACCAATGATAGTGTCCCCACAGGGAACATGACTACAAACCCATAGCACAAAGTGTACAATACAATATATGTCCCAATGGTAGGTATTCTGTGGACATATCTATTGAGTTGTGTGATCAGATTGTTGTTGCAGATATGGTGAGGGGAGACAGAGATTTGTTTTAAAAACTATGATGATCTTGCTGTATAAGGTCCTTAGACCTATTTCCATCTTTATGTCTTTCAGGCAAGATGTCCCAGGAGAGGCTTCCCATTTATACAGTGGAAGAGAATGATATCATCATCTCACACCTGGTGCAGCACTACCAGGTGTTGTTAGGCCAAACAGCCTATGAGCAGCAGGAGCAGACCACCCTATGGAATGATCTTGTTCACAGGGTAAACTATGTTGTTCTGCATAAGGGCAGTTATGAGCAGATCCGGCATCATTGCACAGACCTACTTCACAATGTCCGTCAGCATGCTGCTGCAGTCAGGGGGGATCAGCTCACAACAGGGGGGGCCCATGTCATCCAAGCTCCCCTGACCCATGTTGATGAGCTCCTTGCCAGCCTTGCGGCACCTGTCTGCCCGCACACACAACACCTGGTGGAGAACATAGTGTAGGTGGGTGCTACCCACACAATGGCAGAAGAGCGTACAGATAAGGCCACAGGGCACATCAGTAGACCACTGTTGCATATCCATCTGCATCTGTAAAGTTAGAACATGCATATCTGAGGTGACATATATATATATATATATATATATATAGTCTGTTGCTGAGTAGTAGTAATAAACAGATGTGCATAATCTGTAATATTGCGGGCTTGTACTGTTGATGTACTGTAATGCTGCACCCAACGTGTACCAATGCCACAGCTGTGGCTACTGACATCACATCTCTCACACACTTATGTAGGTCCCTCTGGTATACCTACAAGGAAGCAGCCTGTAGCTGGTGAGTATGGTGTTTGTTCAGGTTTGCCAATATACTGATCATGTTATGGCCAGGTATATTTCATGCACACATTTAACACACCTACCCATAATGCATGCCATACATGTTCATGTATTGTTGCTGTTAACTGCACTGCATCACAGTGGTCACCATGATGGTGTATCTGAAGGGTATGTCAGACTCCTGCAATATAACTAACATCCTGTCATTGCAAAATGTGTGCACAGAGATGAACATAATGGTGGGACAAATGGCCTACAGTAGGGACATGTGTGAAACATCACCCTTATACAGTGCTACAACAGTTTATATATCAGGATTCCAATGACAACTGTTACATATCTACACTACAGCATATCACAGTCCATAACCCTTACAACCTACAATGTGGTCCTAACATGAGCAATGAGTGTGTAATATGGAATCATATGTTAGGATAGCAAATATGGGGAATACATACCTTCACAAACACTGGAAGCATATGTGTGCACAACACTCCAGATAAAATATAGTGGAAGCAGCTGTTGAAGTAATGACCAAATGCATTTATCATGGAAATGCACCTTCCAGCAAGTACACGTCCCCAATGTCACACTAAGAAATGGTCTGCTGTCCAAGACGTTTGGCCATCAAATGTGCCCACTCACCTGCAACACAGGCAGTCATGGCTTACACACATCTTACATGCCATGGCGTGGACCCCATACCCAACAGGTAGCACCCAGGAGTTAGACATGTAGCCATACCTCACCATTGCATATACCATGGCAAACAATGCTGACAGTCATGTATGTTGCGAGAATGTATGGGACAGGAATAATGTAGGAAATAAACAGATGGCCATCCAAGACAGATGATGTCACATGTAGCAAACTGGTCATGCAGGCTGCCTAGTAACATGCCACAACACTGAGGGAAATTCAGGAATGTCTAGCAAGTACTAGCTGTGCAGTACCCATGCAACAATTGCCTGGACTCTGCAAACATGTGGCCCATGGGTTAGGGTAATCAGATGGGCCAGTTGTACCACAGGAAACATCATCCAGGCCTCTCTGCAGGTAGTGCATGCATCACAGAAAAGGTCCCTAAAAGGCATGCATTTCAATGTGTACTGGTGTACCAAGACTACTTTGGAAACCTACAGACAGTATCATGGTACACCAGTATACATTGAAATGCATGCCTTTTAGGGACCTTTTCTGTGATGTGTACTGGTGTACCATGATACTGTCTGTATGTTTCCAAAGTAGTCTTGGTACACCACTTTGGTACACCAGTACACATTGGTGTACCAAGACTACTTTGGAAACCTACAGACAGTATCATGTAGGATACATGTGCTGCACAACCAACACCTCACCCCACCTCAGGCCCACCATCCCCATCTTTACTGTGCCAGTGTACACCTGTATGTTTGCCATTCATTAGCTGAGACTAGGCTGTTACATGTGGTGTTCAGTGTTTGGGACACTGCAAACTGACACACATGTGTAGGCCATAGTTTTCAAGCATCTGCAAAAAGGCTGAAGGTGGGGAGGGGATGTCATCATGACACAACAGTGCACTGCAGCAGGGATCCAAAAGATTCTATCAATGGCTGTATCTGCACACAGTCAGGGTCAGGAACTGTGGCAGACATAACCCTGACTCCACAGCAATAGGACAGCAGTGTGTGAACTCCAAGGGATGTGCACATGAGTTGACCTTGCAATCATGCAGAGTTGGGGACATGTGTAGAGCAGACTGACCAAATACTGGCAAATGCAGATGGCCCATGCTAGTATACCCCTGCCAGGAATAGTGACTGCTTTAGTACACATAACAGTAGGTGCAACAAACCATCATGATAAGGGCGTGCACACATCTGCATCCACAAAGTGTATGCATCTCAGTTAGTATCAGCACAACTAACACATTTGTTTGACACTGCATTTGATTGTACAGGACATATGTTACATATCAGGCTCATGTAATGTTAACTTATGGAGTAATGTGGTCCCATGGCATATTAAGAAAGAGGGCGTCATATCAATAAGGGTGTGTGCATTCCCCATAGCCATGGTAAGGTTTGATGGTTGTCAGTGTAATTGTATCATATTGGTCATACATGCACTGTTGATGATGACATCTATAAACCAGACATCAGGCATTCACAAATGACATCTGTCTACATTTCATCCCAGGTATGTGTCGGAAAAAACATAGGGGCTGTGAGCAGCACAGCAGACATAACTGACACAGTAATACACATTCAGCAATGGTGTGTACACCTATGACGTATGGTGCACAGTACATGGCAGGGTGCTGAACAGGTGCACAGCAATACTGTGTACATGAGTGCAGTGTTTTCCAGGGGAAGGGGCATCACCTACTAACACAGCCCATGCATTACACACATGTATACTGTTGCTAGAATGGATTGACTATAGCTGCACTGCTTGCTGTTGAGTACCATATGTTATGCATGTTGACAGATAGGTAATGGGAGGTCTGTGTGCTATATCTTTGTGCAACCTCACCTGTAAGTGCATGTGTGTGTGTGTGTGTATGTGGGGTAGAGGGTGGGGGGTTTATTATGTCTGTAAGTGCAATCTGGTGGAGTGGAGGGGGTTGATGTATGTAGGATGTGTGTGTGTATGTGTGTGTGTGTTTGTGTGCGTGTGTCCATGTATGCACATGGGTGATTGTGGGGTTGTTCATACGTATCGACTTCCCTTTGAAATTGTGCAGTACATAGACATGGACTGACACATGAGACACCAAGAATACTTGTCTGATATGTAATCTCAGGACAGCTGATAGTATAGTATAATAAGATCTGTAGCATGGAACGGGTTGGGAGGGAAACTAGACACCAGGTATATTGTTATAATTGCAATCAGCAGAAAGGTGAAAGAATACCCATGTATGCAGCATTACAGATGCAGTGGGGAATTACTAGACAACACCAGTGAGTGTATCCAAATATTACTGTCGAACACATAATAAATTAATAGAGCAACAGAGCTTGCATCTACTGAGCAATAGTTACGTATGACACTCCAGTGCATGACATTATTGAGTGACTGTAGTAGCCCCTACAAATGAGGGCCGTGCTCACGATGTCTGGACAAACCCAGGGTGAACACTGTATGATAGCAGTGAATCCTTGTAAAACGGACTCCAATCAAGTCAAAGAGGTAATGTAGTAACAAGTCATGTTTTGTGATCACTTGTCTGGGCAATTAGAGGAATGATATGTTAATGATTGGTATTAATGAGTGTAAGTTTCCAAGTGTGATGCAGGATGGGGAACTTAAGAGAATAAACTTGGGACAGTCTGTAAACTCAGGGACAAATAGGTATTTTGGTGGAATGTCAGGGTGTGTGTGTGTGTGTGTGTGTGTGTGTGTGTGTGTGTGTGTGTGTGTGTGAGTGTGTGTGTGTGTGTGTGTGTGTGTGTGTGTGTGTACTGTTGATCAATGACGTACAGGTCATAAAGTGCATTTCTTGTTTCCCCTCACAGGTGATGAGGTGGGTCAGGGTCCCTCCTGCAGGCATTCTGATGGTGTCCATACAGACACTGAAAATGATGCTAGGTGTGTTGAGGCACAGGTGGAGTTGTCAGAGGCTGAAACTGCACCATCGTTTGACATCCCTCTGTTATCCACCCCATCCCCGCACACAGTCACAGTGTCTATAGATACCCCATCACCAGTGGCCATAGCAGAGGGACAGTTGGCGGTTGTTGGCAGTGCACAGGACAGTGTGGTATCTATGGCTGCTGTGTCTGGACACAGACACCATAGCCGATTGACCAGCAGGGTACCACATAGGCAGATGTACAAGGGTGCTTGTGGGAGGGCTATTGGTCATTGTGCCCCTGGCAGAAGTGCCACATCTGGTAGCACCAGCCGCATGTTTCAGGCTGTCATGGAGGTGCAGCCATGTATGGAACGGTACACCAGACAGGGTCTGAAGCTGCAGAGGGCTGCTCGTTCAGCTGTAAGTGACAACATCCGTGATCTTGCAGGTGCCCTCTGTTATTTTACAGAGCTCACGGATAGATAGTGGGGTGAGATGGTGGGACTCCTCGACCATGGATTGTCTGTGCTAGAGCATGTGGTGGGAGTAGTGCAATGGCCACGTGGACATAGGTCAGCAACACCAACATCTGGAGGTCACATGGACATGCAAGGACACCAAGCTGCTCCCATAATGTCAGTACCAGCCCCAGCACTGCAGGGGGGCCCTGTCCACACCACACCACAGCAGGCCACATGCACATGGCCCTGGCCAGTCCCAGGAGGGATCTGGTTCCAGCGGACATATATCATCAACAGGGGAGAGTAGCATATCGAGGCTTGTACCTGGACATGCCCATGGAACCCCTCGCAGGCACAGTTCTCATGTCCATGGCCAGAAGCAGTGAACTGCACACCCTGCCAGGTATGGTCTGTAGCTGTCCAACAAACACCTGTATAGGGCAGCCACATGGCAGAACTGTATGCATGCATATTCACACACAATACAAACACACCTAGGGCAACCCCATACCTGCACACACCACATCACCATGGCCATATCAGTAATTAAAACCCCTCACTCACACACATGGTGTCAAATGTATGGCCCAGCTTAGGTCTCTGGCAAACCAACAACACACCCCGTGCATATGATGATACCTGTGCCACATCTCTATCATCCATAACATCGATGCAGGGAAAGGCTAATATGATTCTGATGTACACGGTGACTGTACTACAGTGTATCAATGTACTGCTGTGTAACATGTTGTCAGCAGTAACATTTAATGCTTACATATCAGGTAGTGTAGCTGCCCAGCCATGATGCATTATAGCTGTTATTAACACTGAGTGATTGTGGTCTCCATAATGTTATCCATTTGTGTTGTAGGTGTCCATGTGTCTGCAGGAGGATGGTCTGCTCTCATATCTCACAAGGGGTATGGCACTGTGGTGACACCTTGGCTGTGCCATATCCTGGGTATAGGTGAACACATGTCACAGGTCTGTATAATAGTTACTCTCTGTGCCACATGGTCGATAGGTCTGGGGGTGGTGTATACAGGTGAGTGCATGGTGGCTGCTGTTAGCAGCCTTTCTACAGTAGACAATGGTAGTTGTACTGGGTACTACACACCACATGTTTGTGTATAACACACACAGAGACTTAGGTGTTGATGCACTACACAGAGAATACTGTACACATGGATGCATGTACTTGTGCAAGGAACCCATTATAGCATATGTAATCCCACCAAATCAGACTATGCAGAACAGCACATTGTGGAATAAGCAGTTCCCTAGTTTAATGTCATTGTCGATGGTACTGGCAGGGTATATGTCCCCTTCCCCATTGTATTGCAACCCTCAACATGGTAAACATATGTGTGCTGGTGTGGGTGGTACACCCCTACCTTTTGGAGGGTGAGAGGTGCTGCAGAACGACAGATAGTGTGATAGACAAATACCTAACCTATTAACATGAACTGTACAGTATTACGACCAGCTACATGGGGGGATACACTCAACAGTAACCGCAATTATGTTGGCTGTGTCCACAACAGCCACACCCAGCTATATATACCAACCCCAGTATCGCTGCACACCTAGACAGTGGGGAAGAAGCCATTTACACAGCTAACAGTAGTTGTGATGGAATGTATTTCCACAGGATGATACCTGTGACATGTACAGATGACTCCCCTGGGGCATGTATATTCTGCAACCTGAAGTAGATCCCTCCACATACACACAAAGTCTGACTTGGCAACACTGGGACTAGACCCCTACCTAGGTATGCAGTGCTACTGATGTGTGTCACTTTAATTGCACACACCACACTGCTTTTAGGATGAGGTGTGTTCCAGGTTATATGTTACATGCAGAACATCCCCAGGTATGTACAGTATGGTAATGGGGGATGTAATGGTTGTATATGGACAATACATAATGTGACATCCCGTCATATACACATTGACAAACAAGTAACAGTCAGACACACATCTGAGAGACCTGGGCTTATCACTGCTAACTACCTTGTCAGTGTGTCCATTCTGCTACAAGTAGGTTGCACACAGCACATGCATAACTGGGCTGGATAGTGTTATCAGTTACCTGTATGATTGATGGTGACAGTGGTCACCATACAGTGGTACATGGGACAATGTACCTGGGGTACCATGGTGTAATGACAGTATATCCAGCACCCACATCCCACTGTGGATATTGCACACACTGGAACCCATGATGACACTCTGACATACCCACCATCACACATTGACCAGGACTGCAATGCAACCCCTTGTCCATCCCAAGAGTGCTACTACAGGGATATGCATTTAATGCACATGCCACAGGCATAGTAGGGTGATGCATTGTCATGCCTCTTCTACAGGCAGCAACATCACTATCCCTAATACTGTGTGGCAAGGTGTATTGTAATAGGAGCCTCGGAATGCTGTACCCTACATATATACACACATACACACATACACACACTTGCCAGAACTCAGTGGGTATCACATGCCTATCAACACATTTGTACAACAGTGCTGTGCTGGTTCTGCAAGGCCCAGGTAGCCCTTAGGGAGAGGAGTGTAACAAGGTACATGTAATGTCCGGTACAGCAGCAGCCACATCTAACTATGGCAATGGGTGGTGCGGTGAGTGTGAATGGCCTCAGGGTATTCCCAACTACAGGTCTACAAACACACAGACACTGATATTCTCAGTAATGCACACATACACATTTGTCATTACTGGGGTGCATCGGTGCAGGTGTTCATAAATGTGTACCAGGCTATTGTCCATGGAGAGATGGGAAGTGTAGGAGATGTGTGTACAGTGGTATCATACCACCTGCCATGTGCCAGCAGGCCATCTATTAACAGACACCACTGTGGTGACCCTAAGGGTGAGAGTGACATGCATCAGCCAATCCTCTGGGTGCCTCCTGCAGAGAGCCGGTGAGGTGCTCCAGTTGACATGTATACAACATGTATTACATAACATGGTTAGTCTCTGTCTTGGAGACCTGTACCCAAGTATGTTATGTTGATTGTGGTAGTGTAGTTGACGTATCCATGGCATGTGATACCTACAGGGTGTTGAGCCCTATCTGTGGCATATATAACACAGCTAGGCAGACATGTCAGTGTCAGTCAAGCATAGATTGCCTGTATATATCCAAAATGGATATCTGACATCTGCACATCTGTAAAGGGACTGACAGACATCAGTTCACCAACTAGCTATGCATTAGGATGAATGTGTTGACAGATAGACGTCTGACACAGATAGGTATGCCATTACTACATGATGGCAGCCCACACTGACATGTGGTATACACAGTTATTTTTCACATGTCAAATCATTATCCAGAAGGAAATATAACAAGAGACACAGCTCACACACCAGGAGCACGACAGTGATGACTCAGAGTCCATCTTTGCATGCAGGGGTGTTAGTTTCCAGTACCACAATTAGTAATCTACTCTTACTTGGGAAAGCACTGTCAACAGTAGTAACGTAATGGTACACTACATGCCAGTGTGACTGCGTATAACCTGGGATACTACCCCTGTATGTAACCAAAACCAACCACAAACTGCTTGTTGAAAAACGAGAAGGAAGTACCGCCAATAAAGAGAATTGCAGCTAACCAGGAACCTTCACAGTTGCAATATTTCGTGAAATAAGTAGCTAACACCACCAAATCGTACCGAATAGTCCTTTATTGACCTAGGTTTCGTTCATCTACGAACTTCATCAGAATACAATCAAACAATCATGCATTGCATATTTATATCATTCTATTCGTTCTTAATTGATTAATTATCACAAATTCCCTCCTTTTTTACATGACTTATTTAAAGGGGTAATACTACTTTTTAAAAACTTTCATTACATTCATACTTTTACATATTATGTCATCTTAATCTAAAATTATATATTAAAAATACAAAGTAAGAATGACATATATAATCTCTTAAAATTCTTATATACCCAAAACCTATTTGTATGTGTATATATATATATTTTAAAATATATATGTATAAATATATTGTAGTTTGTTGTTGCATTCACATACCCCTTACAATAACCCAACTTATCACTCACGCACAGTTAATTATAATCAATTCTAAAGTTACAAACAAAACTTGCATACTTTGATCCAATACACTGTATATATTTTAATGTACATATTATAAATTAATTATAATGAATGTTCAATATGTACCAATTAATAATTATACAATGTATATAATGTAACCCATATATATTGTTTACCATCTATTTTCTATCTATGCATGTTATAATATAAATTCATAGATCATAAGTGCCACACTGACCACTGATATCTATTATGCTATACCATATTTCATTAGTGTTAAAAAAACCATCCTATTTACTCATGAAACATGTTATAAATACAAACATTGTACCATATTCATCATTTTATACTGCATTTATATTGTTTATTCTTAATACAGGCAAAATTGTAAAGTACTCATTTAATCCTGGACTAACATATGAATTTAATTCTATTTGCCATTTTAGTTCTTCCATGTCAAGATGGTATTTTGTGATTCTTCCTTGTGGATCTTGTTGTATTTGATTAATAACACAAAATTTAAAAGAATGATTATTGTTTTCTATAATGTGTCTTGCTAAAGCGTTAGTGGTTTTTTGATGGTGTATATCTAATAGATGTTCTTTAATACGATCCCTAAAGTGCCTATTAGTTTTTCCTACATAAAACGCTTTGCATTGTTGACATAAAGCCAAATAAACAACATTTTTTGTGTAACAATTGTAATGTCCCTTGATATTGATTCTACTATCATTCACAAACACTACATTGTTTGTTTGATTTATATGGCTACATACAGTACATCTCCCACATTTATAATTCCCTTTTTGTCTATTCATATTCATATCTTTAGTATTATTATGTTCCAATAAGTTTTTAAATGATGGATTCTTTTTATATACAAATTTTAATGGTCCACAAAAAAATTCTTTCCATATTTTGTCATTTATTAATAATTCCCAGTTTTTTCTAATAATAGATTCTATATATTTATAGGAATCATTGTAGGTGGTTATGAAAAAAGGGATATTGTTGTGTTTCTTTTTGTTATCATTATTGGATGTGTCACTGTTTGTTGGTAAATTGTTACTACCTGATATCAAAATAGATGTATATATACCTGTGTGTCTTTTTTCTTTAACTTCATTACATATTTTTTCACAAAAGTTTTCCGGGTATCCTCTATTTATGAATAACTCAATAATGTATTGTAATTCATGATGAAAATCGTCTTCATCACTGACCATCCTGGCAGCCCTGACCATCTGGCCTTTAACTATAGCCTTTTCTGATGGTCAGGTGCCAGCTGTCAAAGTGTAAATAGGCATTTGAAAATGTAGCCTTTCTGTAAATCTTCGTTTTCAAGTTTTTTGTTTTTTCATCATATATAATATTTATATCCAAATATGTTATATTGTTTTTACTACATTGATGAGTGAATTTTAAAAATCTAACTGTTGTATTAATATATTCCAGAAATGATTTTAAGGTTTTTTCATCATGATTCCAAATAATAAATATATCATCAATATATCTGGTATACATCTGAATATGTTGAGAATATTCTGACTGAAACACATAATTATTTTCCCAGTAACTCATTATTAAGTTGGCATACATGGGGGCACATGGTGCCCCCATGGCTATCCCGCTTGTTTGTTGATAATAGCTACCTTCAAAATATAAATAATTATTTTTAAAGACCATTTCCATCAAATTAATTAGTGTGTTAATTTTCTCTTGTTCATATAAATGTGTTTCAAACAATTGCTCTTCTAGCCATATTAAACCTATATCATTTGGGATGCATGTATAAAGATTACAAACATCAATTGTAACAAATGTACATTCTCCTTCTATTTTGGTTTTATTTAGTCTATCCAAAAAATCCCATGAATCCTTTATAATATATTTAAATTTTGTCATACTTTCTTTAAAATAGTGATCCAAATAATGACTAATGTGACAAGTTTTACTTCTTTTTCCGTCTACTATAGGTCGAAATTGTAGGTTATTTAGGCCTTTATGTATCTTTGGTATACCAAAGATGCCACTAATTATTGGGTGTGCATTATGAAAATAATCATGTTCTTTTTCTGATATTTCTCCCTGATATAACATATCATCCATTGCTGTATCTATTCTCTTAAAGGCTATATTAACCTGATTTCTGCTTACTTCCTCATAAGTATCACCCAATAACATTCTGTTCATATAAGTACTATAGTCATTGCTGTCTAATATGACCATACCATTACCTTTGTCAGGCCTCATAATTCTTATCTTGGTATTTTTACTTATTTCATCAAATAGAAGTCGTTCTTCACCTGTCATATTGGAATGCATTTGTTTTCTGTATGTTTTATGAAATCTTCTCATTTCATGTTCACTAATTTTTCAAACATGTTTATATCTTGGTTCATGGGTGGATTAAAAGTACTGGGTTTGGTAAATATCTTATTTTGCTCATTATGAATTTCCAGTTTGTCTTGAAAAATATTTTCAGGTTTAATTTTCTTGTGAACAATTTTAGATCAATAATAGATTCCACAATATTTCCTTTTTTACAAGGGACAAAACTAAATCCCTTAGAAAGTAATTCAACATGTTTCCCATTAATTTTAAAGCTAGAATAATTAAAGACTCTAAAGTCTTTGTTGTTATTAGTTAGTATTACAGGATTATTCAAACTTGTCCGCTCATGAATATCAATTGCAGTAACCACCATACTTTCATTATCAATGTGTTGTACTTCCGTATTGTTCAAAATGTATATATCTGGATTACTGTCTATAAAAAAATTAACTCCATAATTATTTCTTTCCTGATATTTTAATTCCATCTGCTTTAAATTTATAATCTCATTACCATTCCTATTACACATATTTTCATCATATTCATAAGTACTAAGATTCATTAATTCATGTTCTACTTCATTATAAGTGAATTCTAAAAATTGCTTCTCCGCAATTGTGTGTGAAGTTATACAAGTGCCTATTTTGTCATTGCATACCAAACTTAAAGTGCCATTGGTCTTATTCAACTCAATTTCGTCATTATTACAATTTTGTATATAAGCACTATCTCTAGTGCCAGTATCTTGTTGCATAATTTTGTCGGTTGATCTGCTGACATTATCGTCGTTGTCATTGTCATGCAGTTGTACATAACTGTGTTGCAGTGCACCATAGTTACTATTGTCCGCCTTATCAATAATACCGCCTGTGCAGAATTAATGTGTAATCCTGTACTTCTATCTGTTTTATCATACTTAAAGTTAAAATCTTGTGCTTGTATTTCCCCCACCTTACATAGGGATACATTGTCAGATATACAATCATATCGTTCTTCTCTTTGCAAAGCACCATAAGTATAATACCGTAGGTTGATTTATATGCTTGCTATATTCAGTGTCATAAACATCTATACAAGAATTATACATGATGTCATTGTAAAAAGTACTCACATGAGAGACACTTACATTCTTACATGGATATATATCTTTGTGACACGATATACTGTGATACAAATAATTCTGCGTGTAACCAAAAAGTACTGCATGACAAGTTATTTCCTTTTCCAACGTTGCATTTTGTTCCCTAAAAAATTGTTTTTGGGTTTTGCCCCGGTAACAAAGTGTTCCTGTTGAGGAATACGATCCATGTGTTGTTTTAATCGGTCGGACCTTCTTATGCCTTCAGTCGCCATACTCCCGTTGTTGTCTTGAGCGTCTGCGTCTTCTTCTCCTTCTAGAGGCGGATTGACGTCATCCGTGTCTTCCGTAAACTGTGTTTGTGCTCTGTTACCATGGTTTAAGGCTGTACTTTGAGCCGATTTGGGATATGTCTGTTTGTCGGCATATCTGTTGATATCTCTTTGTATTTTGGAGTTTTTCTTTTGGAAAAGAATGTCACAACTATGTGTGACATCTGTAATGATGTGCGCGTATTTGTCGTAATTCTGATCAAACAATAAATCTTTAGAAATGTCTCTGTTAAGAATCTCAAGTTCATTAAGCAAATTTTCAATTATGATGTTATTATATTTGATAATGATTTCCATGACTTGAATGCCACATGTATCAAAAAAGGCGTAGTTCATTCAGCATTTGTGTTTGTCGCTCACTACCATTTGGGTATCTCCAGAGACGGAGTCCTTTTGGGACAATACCCAATTCAATGTTTCTGGTTAGGTAACTATTTTCAAGTTGTGTTCTTTTTAACTTGAATAACTTTACTTCAAAAGACTTTAACATTTCTTGCATTGATTTAACAGACATCGTGGTTTCCAAAACTGTACGTGGTGAAGTAACATTTTGTTGAAAGCTGTAAGAGTTATTTCTTAAAAAGTCAAAGTTATTACCTTCGTGAAGGCAGTTTCGCCTTCCTGAATTACTTTGAGATTTACTGTTTGGTGGTGTAGGTTGCGTAAGGGGTAAGCCTAAGCTGTCCCCTAAGTTGTTCACCGTTTCCACTTCTTTAGATAGTATTTGCTGAATGAGAGCCGAATGTTCTCTAAGGGTTTCCTGTATCTGCTGCAACAACCTCCGGCGTCCACTGACCCATTCTCGCCAGCCATAAAACTTGTAACCAAAACCAACCACAAACTGCTTGTTGAAAACGAGAAGGAAGTACCACCAATAAAGAGAATTGCAGCTAACCAGGAACCTTCACAGTTGCAATATTTCGTGAAATAAGTAGCTAACACCACCAAATCATACCGAATAGTCCTTTATTGACCTAGGTTTCGTTCATCTACGAACTTCATCAGAATACAATCAAACAATCATGCATTGCATATTTATATCATTCTATTCGTTCTTAATTGATTAATTATCACAAATTCCCTCCTTTTTACATGACTTATTTAAAGGGTAATACTACTTTTTTAAAAAAACTTTCATTACATTCATACTTTTACATATTATGTCATCTTAATCTAAAAATTATATATTAAAAAATACAAAGTAAGAATGACATATATAATCTCTTAAAATTCTTATATACCCAAAACCTATTTGTATGTGTATATATATATTTTTAAAATATATATGTATAAATATATTGTAGTTTGTTGTTGCATTCACATACCCCTTACAATAACCCAACTTATCACTCACGTACAGTTAATTATAATCAATTCTAAAGTTACAAACAAAACTTGCATACTTTGATCCAATACACTGTATATATTTTAATGTACATATTATAAATTAATTATAATGAATGTTCAATATGTACCAATTAATAATTATACAATGTATATAATGTAACCCATATATATTGTTTACCATCTATTTTCTATCTATGCATGTTATAATATAAATTCATAGATCATAAGTGCCACACTGACCACTGATATCTATTATGCTATACCATATTTCATTAGTGTTAAAAAAACCATCCTATTTACTCATGAAACATGTTATAAATACAAACATTGTACCATATTCATCATTTTATACTGCATTTATATTGTTTATTCTTAATACAGGCAAAATTGTAAAGTACTCATTTAATCCTGGACTAACATATGAATTTAATTCTATTTGCCATTTTAGTTCTTCCATGTCAAGATGGTATTTTGTGATTCTTCCTTGTGGATCTTGTTGTATTTGATTAATAACACAAAATTTAAAAGAATGATTATTGTTTTCTATAATGTGTCTTGCTAAAGCGTTAGTGGTTTTTTGATGGTGTATATCTAATAGATGTTCTTTAATACGATCCCTAAAGTGCCTATTAGTTTTTCCTACATACAACGCTTTGCATTGTTGACATAAAGCCAAATAAACAACATTTTTTGTGTAACAATTGTAATGTCCCTTGATATTGATTCTACTATCATTCACAAACACTACATTGTTTGTTTGATTTATATGGCTACATACAGTACATCTCCCACATTTATAATTCCCTTTTTGTCTATTCATATTCATATCTTTAGTATTATTATGTTCCAATAAGTTTTTAAATGATGGATTCTTTTTATATACAAATTTTAATGGTCCACAAAAAAATTCTTTCCATATTTTGTCATTTATTAATAATTCCCAGTTTTTTCTAATAATAGATTCTATATATTTATAGGAATCATTGTAGGTGGTTATGAAAAAAGGGATATTGTTGTGTTTCTTTTTGTTATCATTATTGGATGTGTCACTGTTTGTTGGTAAATTGTTACTACCTGATATCAAAATAGATGTATATATACCTGTGTGTCTTTTTTCTTTAACTTCATTACATATTTTTTCACAAAAGTTTTCCGGGTATCCTCTATTTATGAATAACTCAATAATGTATTGTAATTCATGATGAAAATCGTCTTCATCACTGACCATCCTGGCAGCCCTGACCATCTGGCCTTTAACTATAGCCTTTTTCTGATGGTCAGGGTGCCAGCTGTCAAAGTGTAAATAGGCATTTGAAAATGTAGCCTTTCTGTAAATCTTCGTTTCAAGTTTTTGTTTTTCATCATATATAATATTTATATCCAAATATGTTATATTGTTTTTACTACATTGATGAGTGAATTTTAAAAATCTAACTGTTGTATTAATATATTCCAGAAATGATTTTAAGGTTTTTTCATCATGATTCCAAATAATAAATATATCATCAATATATCTGGTATACATCTGAATATGTTGAGAATATTCTGACTGAAACACATAATTATTTTCCCAGTAACTCATTATTAAGTTGAGATACATGGGGCACATGGTGCCCCATGGCTATCCCGCTTGTTTGTTGATAATAGCTACCTTCAAAATATAAATAATTATTTTTAAAGACCATTTCCATCAAATTAATTAGTGTGTTAATTTTCTCTTGTTCATATAAATGTGTTTCAAACAATTGCTCTTCTAGCCATATTAAACCTATATCATTTGGGATGCATGTATAAAGATTACAAACATCAATTGTAACAAATGTACATTCTCCTTCTATTTTGGTTTTATTTAGTCTATCCAAAAAATCCCATGAATCCTTTATAATATATTTAAATTTTGTCATACTTTCTTTAAAATAGTGATCCAAATAATGACTAATGTGACAAGTTTTACTTCTTTTTCCGTCTACTATAGGTCGAAATTGTAGGTTATTTAGGCCTTTATGTATCTTTGGTATACCAAAGATGCCACTAATTATTGGGTGTGCATTATGAAAATAATCATGTTCTTTTTCTGATATTTCTCCCTGATATAACATATCATCCATTGCTGTATCTATTCTCTTAAAGGCTATATTAACCTGATTTCTGCTTACTTCCTCATAAGTATCACCCAATAACATTCTGTTCATATAAGTACTATAGTCATTGCTGTCTAATATGACCATACCATTACCTTTGTCAGGCCTGATAATTCTTATCTTGGTATTTTACTTATTTCATCAAATAGAAGTCGTTCTTCACCTGTCATATTGGAATGCATTTGTTTTCTGTATGTTTTATGAAATCTTCTCATTTCATGTTCACTAATTTTTTCAAACATGTTTATATCTTGGTTCATGGGTGGATTAAAAGTACTGGGTTTGGTAAATATCTTATTTTGCTCATTATGAATTTCCAGTTTGTCTTGAAAAATATTTTCAGGTTTAATTTTCTTGTGAACAATTTTAGATCAATAATAGATTCCACAATATTTCCTTTTACAAGGGACAAAACTAAATCCCTTAGAAAGTAATTCAACATGTTTCCCATTAATTTTAAAGCTAGAATAATTAAAGACTCTAAAGTCTTTGTTGTTATTAGTTAGTATTACAGGATTATTCAAACTTGTCCGTTCATGAATATCAATTGCAGTAACCACCATACTTTCATTATCAATGTGTTGTACTTCCGTATTGTTCAAAATGTATATATCTGGATTACTGTCTATAAAAAAATTAACTCCATAATTATTTCTTTCCTGATATTTTAATTCCATCTGCTTTAAATTTATAATCTCATTACCATTCCTATTACACATATTTTCATCATATTCATAAGTACTAAGATTCATTAATTCATGTTCTACTTCATTATAAGTGAATTCTAAAATTGCTTCTCCAAGAATTGTGTGTGAAGTTATACAAGTGCCTATTTTGTCATTGCATACCAAACTTAAAGTGCCATTGGTCTTATTCAACTCAATTTCGTCATTATTACAATTTTGTATATAAGCACTATCTCTAGTGCCAGTATCTTGTTGCATAATTTTGTCGTTTGATCTGCTGACATTATCGTCGTTGTCATTGTCATGCAGTTGTACATAACTGTGTTGCAGTGCACCATAGTTACTATTGTCCGTCTTATCAATAATACCGGCCTGTGCAGAATTAATGTGTAATCCTGTACTTCTATCTGTTTTATCATACTTAAAGTTAAAATCTTGTGCTTGTATTTCCCCCACCTTACATAGGGATACATTGTCAGATATACAATCATATCGTTCTTCTCTTTGCAAAGCACCATAAGTATAATACCGTGTAGGTTGATTTATATGCTTGCTATATTCAGTGTCATAAACATCTATACAAGAATTATACATGATGTCATTGTAAAAAGTACTCACATGAGAGACACTTACATTCTTACATGGATATATATCTTTGTGACACGATATACTGTGATACAAATAATTCTGCGTGTAACCAAAAAGTACTGCATGACAAGTTATTTCCTTTTCCAACGTTGCATTTTGTTCCCTAAAAAATTGTTTTTGGGTTTTGCCCCGGTAACAAAGTGTTCCTGTTGAGGAATACGATCCATGTGTTGTTTTAATCGGTCGGACCTTCTTATGCCTTCAGTCGCCATACTCCCGTTGTTGTCTTGAGCGTCTGCGTCTTCTTCTCCTTCTAGAGGCGGATTGACGTCATCCGTGTCTTCCGTAAACTGTGTTTGTGCTCTGTTACCATGGTTTAAGGCTGTACTTTGAGCCGATTTGGGATATGTCTGTTTGTCGGCATATCTGTTGATATCTCTTTGTATTTTGGAGTTTTTCTTTTGGAAAAGAATGTCACAACTATGTGTGACATCTGTAATGATGTGCGTATTTGTCGTAATTCTGATCAAACAATAAATCTTTAGAAATGTCTCTGTTAAGAATCTCAAGTTCATTAAGCAAATTTTCAATTATGATGTTATTATATTTGATAATGATTTCCATGACTTGAATGCCACATGTATCAAAAAAGGCGTGTAGTTCATTCAGCATTTGTGTTTGTCGCTCACTACCATTTGGGTATCTCCAGAGACGGAGTCCTTTTGGGACAATACCCAATTCAATGTTTCTGGTTAGGTAACTATTTTCAAGTTGTGTTCTTTTAACTTGAATAACTTTACTTCAAAAGACTTTAACATTTCTTGCATTGATTTAACAGACATCGTGGTTTCCAAAACTGTACGTGGTGAAGTAACATTTTGTTGAAAGCTGTAAGAGTTATTTCTTAAAAAGTCAAAGTTATTACCTTCGTGAAGGCAGTTTCGCCTTCCTGAATTACTTTGAGATTTACTGTTTGGTGGTGTAGGTTGCGTAAGGGGTAAGCCTAAGCTGTCCCCTAAGTTGTTCACCGTTTCCACTTCTTTAGATAGTATTTGCTGAATGAGAGCCGAATGTTCTCTAAGGGTTTCCTGTATCTGCTGCAACAACCTCCCGACGTCCACTGACCCATTCTCGCCAGCCATAAAAACTTGTAACCAAAACCAACCACAAACTGCTTGTTGAAAAACGAGAAGGAAGTACCGCCAATAAAGAGAATTGCAGCTAACCAGGAACCTTCACAGTTGCAATATTTCGTGAAATAAGTAGCTAACACCACCAAATCATACCGAATAGTCCTTTATTGACCTAGGTTTCGTTCATCTACGAACTTCATCAGAATACAATCAAACAATCATGCATTGCATATTTATATCATTCTATTCGTTCTTAATTGATTAATTATCACAAATTCCCTCCTTTTTTACATGACTTATTTAAAGGGGTAATACTACTTTTTTAAAAAAACTTTCATTACATTCATACTTTTACATATTATGTCATCTTAATCTAAAAATTATATATTAAAAAATACAAAGTAAGAATGACATATATAATCTCTTAAAATTCTTATATACCCAAAACCTATTTGTATGTGTATATATATATATTTTTAAAATATATATGTATAAATATATTGTAGTTTGTTGTTGCATTCACATACCCCCTTACAATAACCCAACTTATCACTCACGTACAGTTAATTATAATCAATTCTAAAGTTACAAACAAAACTTGCATACTTTGATCCAATACACTGTATATATTTTAATGTACATATTATAAATTAATTATAATGAATGTTCAATATGTACCAATTAATAATTATACAATGTATATAATGTAACCCATATATATTGTTTACCATCTATTTTCTATCTATGCATGTTATAATATAAATTCATAGATCATAAGTGCCACACTGACCACTGATATCTATTATGCTATACCATATTTCATTAGTGTTAAAAAAACCATCCTATTTACTCATGAAACATGTTATAAATACAAACATTGTACCATATTCATCATTTTATACTGCATTTATATTGTTTATTCTTAATACAGGCAAAATTGTAAAGTACTCATTTAATCCTGGACTAACATATGAATTTAATTCTATTTGCCATTTTAGTTCTTCCATGTCAAGATGGTATTTTGTGATTCTTCCTTGTGGATCTTGTTGTATTTGATTAATAACACAAAATTTAAAAGAATGATTATTGTTTTCTATAATGTGTCTTGCTAAAGCGTTAGTGGTTTTTTGATGGTGTATATCTAATAGATGTTCTTTAATACGATCCCTAAAGTGCCTATTAGTTTTTCCTACATACAACGCTTTGCATTGTTGACATAAAGCCAAATAAACAACATTTTTTGTGTAACAATTGTAATGTCCCTTGATATTGATTCTACTATCATTCACAAACACTACATTGTTTGTTTGATTTATATGGCTACATACAGTACATCTCCCACATTTATAATTCCCTTTTGTCTATTCATATTCATATCTTTAGTATTATTATGTTCCAATAAGTTTTTAAATGATGGATTCTTTTTATATACAAATTTTAATGGTCCACAAAAAAATTCTTTCCATATTTTGTCATTTATTAATAATTCCCAGTTTTTCTAATAATAGATTCTATATATTTATAGGAATCATTGTAGGTGGTTATGAAAAAAGGGATATTGTTGTGTTTCTTTTGTTATCATTATTGGATGTGTCACTGTTTGTTGGTAAATTGTTACTACCTGATATCAAAATAGATGTATATATACCTGTGTGTCTTTTTTTCTTTAACTTCATTACATATTTTTCACAAAAGTTTTCCGGGTATCCTCTATTTATGAATAACTCAATAATGTATTGTAATTCATGATGAAAATCGTCTTCATCACTGACCATCCTGGCAGCCCTGACCATCTGGCCTTTAACTATAGCCTTTTCTGATGGTCAGGGTGCCAGCTGTCAAAGTGTAAATAGGCATTTGAAAATGTAGCCTTTCTGTAAATCTTCGTTTTCAAGTTTTTTGTTTTTTCATCATATATAATATTTATATCCAAATATGTTATATTGTTTTTACTACATTGATGAGTGAATTTTAAAAATCTAACTGTTGTATTAATATATTCCAGAAATGATTTTAAGGTTTTTTCATCATGATTCCAAATAATAAATATATCATCAATATATCTGGTATACATCTGAATATGTTGAGAATATTCTGACTGAAACACATAATTATTTTCCCAGTAACTCATTATTAAGTTGAGATACATGGGGCACATGGTGCCCCATGGCTAACACGCTTGTTTGTTGATAATAGCTACCTTCAAAATATAAATAATTATTTTTAAAGACCATTTCCATCAAATTAATTAGTGTGTTAATTTTCTCTTGTTCATATAAATGTGTTTCAAACAATTGCTCTTCTAGCCATATTAAACCTATATCATTTGGGATGCATGTATAAAGATTACAAACATCAATTGTAACAAATGTACATTCTCCTTCTATTTTGGTTTTATTTAGTCTATCCAAAAAATCCCATGAATCCTTTATAATATATTTAAATTTTGTCATACTTTCTTTAAAATAGTGATCCAAATAATGACTAATGTGACAAGTTTTACTTCTTTTTCCGTCTACTATAGGTCGAAATTGTAGGTTATTTAGGCCTTTATGTATCTTTGGTATACCAAAGATGCCACTAATTATTGGGTGTGCATTATGAAAATAATCATGTTCTTTTTCTGATATTTCTCCCTGATATAACATATCATCCATTGCTGTATCTATTCTCTTAAAGGCTATATTAACCTGATTTCTGCTTACTTCCTCATAAGTATCACCCAATAACATTCTGTTCATATAAGTACTATAGTCATTGCTGTCTAATATGACCATACCATTACCTTTGTCAGGCCTCATAATTCTTATCTTGGTATTTTTACTTATTTCATCAAATAGAAGTCGTTCTTCACCTGTCATATTGGAATGCATTTGTTTTCTGTATGTTTTATGAAATCTTCTCATTTCATGTTCACTAATTTTTCAAACATGTTTATATCTTGGTTCATGGGTGGATTAAAAGTACTGGGTTTGGTAAATATCTTATTTTGCTCATTATGAATTTCCAGTTTGTCTTGAAAAAATATTTTCAGGTTTAATTTTCTTGTGAACAATTTTAGATCAATAATAGATTCCACAATATTTCCTTTTTTACAAGGGACAAAACTAAATCCCTTAGAAAGTAATTCAACATGTTTCCCATTAATTTTAAAGCTAGAATAATTAAAGACTCTAAAGTCTTTGTTGTTATTAGTTAGTATTACAGGATTATTCAAACTTGTCCGCTCATGAATATCAATTGCAGTAACCACCATACTTTCATTATCAATGTGTTGTACTTCCGTATTGTTCAAAATGTATATATCTGGATTACTGTCTATAAAAAAATTAACTCCATAATTATTTCTTTCCTGATATTTTAATTCCATCTGCTTTAAATTTATAATCTCATTACCATTCCTATTACACATATTTTCATCATATTCATAAGTACTAAGATTCATTAATTCATGTTCTACTTCATTATAAGTGAATTCTAAAAATTGCTTCTCCGCAATTGTGTGTGAAGTTATACAAGTGCCTATTTTGTCATTGCATACCAAACTTAAAGTGCCATTGGTCTTATTCAACTCAATTTCGTCATTATTACAATTTTGTATATAAGCACTATCTCTAGTGCCAGTATCTTGTTGCATAATTTTGTCGTTTGATCTGCTGACATTATCGTCGTTGTCATTGTCATGCAGTTGTACATAACTGTGTTGCAGTGCACCATAGTTACTATTGTCCGTCTTATCAATAATACCGGCCTGTGCAGAATTAATGTGTAATCCTGTACTTCTATCTGTTTTATCATACTTAAAGTTAAAATCTTGTGCTTGTATTTCCCACCTTACATAGGGATACATTGTCAGATATACAATCATATCGTTCTTCTCTTTGCAAAGCACCATAAGTATAATACCGTGTAGGTTGATTTATATGCTTGCTATATTCAGTGTCATAAACATCTATACAAGAATTATACATGATGTCATTGTAAAAAGTACTCACATGAGAGACACTTACATTCTTACATGGATATATATCTTTGTGACACGATATACTGTGATACAAATAATTCTGCGTGTAACCAAAAAGTACTGCATGACAAGTTATTTCCTTTTCCAACGTTGCATTTTGTTCCCTAAAAAATTGTTTTTGGGTTTTGCCCGGTAACAAAGTGTTCCTGTTGAGGAATACGATCCATGTGTTGTTTTAATCGGTCGGACCTTCTTATGCCTTCAGTCGCCATACTCCCGTTGTTGTCTTGAGCGTCATGTCTTCTTCTCCTTCTAGAGGCGGATTGACGTCATCCGTGTCTTCCGTAAACTGTGTTTGTGCTCTGTTACCATGGTTTAAGGCTGTACTTTGAGCCGATTTGGGATATGTCTGTTTGTCGGCATATCTGTTGATATCTCTTTGTATTTTGGAGTTTTTCTTTTGGAAAAGAATGTCACAACTATGTGTGACATCTGTAATGATGTGCGCGTATTTGTCGTAATTCTGATCAAACAATAAATCTTTAGAAATGTCTCTGTTAAGAATCTCAAGTTCATTAAGCAAATTTTCAATTATGATGTTATTATATTTGATAATGATTTCCATGACTTGAATGCCACATGTATCAAAAAAGGCGTGTAGTTCATTCAGCATTTGTGTTTGTCGTTCACTACCATTTGGGTATCTCCAGAGACGGAGTCCTTTTGGGACAATACCCAATTCAATGTTTCTGGTTAGGTAACTATTTTCAAGTTGTGTTCTTTTTAACTTGAATAACTTTACTTCAAAAGACTTTAACATTTCTTGCATTGATTTAACAGACATCGTGGTTTCCAAAACTGTACGTGGTGAAGTAACATTTTGTTGAAAGCTGTAAGAGTTATTTCTTAAAAAGTCAAAGTTATTACCTTCGTGAAGGCAGTTTCGCCTTCCTGAATTACTTTGAGATTTACTGTTTGGTGGTGTAGGTTGCGTAAGGGGTAAGCCTAAGCTGTCCCCTAAGTTGTTCACCGTTTCCACTTCTTTAGATAGTATTTGCTGAATGAGAGCCGAATGTTCTCTAAGGGTTTCCTGTATCTGCTGCAACAACCTCCCGACGTCCACTGACCCATTCTCGCCAGCCATAAAAACTTGTAACCAAAACCAACCACAAACTGCTTGTTGAAAAACGAGAAGGAAGTACCGCCAATAAAGAGAATTGCAGCTAACCAGGAACCTTCACAGTTGCAATATTTCGTGAAATAAGTAGCTAACACCACCAAATCGTACCGAATAGTCCTTTATTGACCTAGGTTTCGTTCATCTACGAACTTCATCAGAATACAATCAAACAATCATGCATTGCATATTTATATCATTCTATTCGTTCTTAATTGATTAATTATCACAAATTCCCTCCTTTTTACATGACTTATTTAAAGGGGTAATACTACTTTTTAAAAACTTTCATTACATTCATACTTTTACATATTATGTCATCTTAATCTAAAAATTATATATTAAAAAATACAAAGTAAGAATGACATATATAATCTCTTAAAATTCTTATATACCCAAAACCTATTTGTATGTGTATATATATATATTTTTAAAATATATATGTATAAATATATTGTAGTTTGTTGTTGCATTCACATACCCCTTACAATAACCCAACTTATCACTCACGCAGTTAATTATAATCAATTCTAAAGTTACAAACAAAACTTGCATACTTTGATCCAATACACTGTATATATTTTAATGTACATATTATAAATTAATTATAATGAATGTTCAATATGTACCAATTAATAATTATACAATGTATATAATGTAACCCATATATATTGTTTACCATCTATTTTCTATCTATGCATGTTATAATATAAATTCATAGATCATAAGTGCCACACTGACCACTGATATCTATTATGCTATACCATATTTCATTAGTGTTAAAAAAACCATCCTATTTACTCATGAAACATGTTATAAATACAAACATTGTACCATATTCATCATTTTATACTGCATTTATATTGTTTATTCTTAATACAGGCAAAATTGTAAAGTACTCATTTAATCCTGGACTAACATATGAATTTAATTCTATTTGCCATTTTAGTTCTTCCATGTCAAGATGGTATTTTGTGATTCTTCCTTGTGGATCTTGTTGTATTTGATTAATAACACAAAATTTAAAAGAATGATTATTGTTTTCTATAATGTGTCTTGCTAAAGCGTTAGTGGTTTTTTGATGGTGTATATCTAATAGATGTTCTTTAATACGATCCCTAAAGTGCCTATTAGTTTTTCCTACATACAACGCTTTGCATTGTTGACATAAAGCCAAATAAACAACATTTTTGTGTAACAATTGTAATGTCCCTTGATATTGATTCTACTATCATTCACAAACACTACATTGTTTGTTTGATTTATATGGCTACATACAGTACATCTCCCACATTTATAATTCCTTTTTGTCTATTCATATTCATATCTTTAGTATTATTATGTTCCAATAAGTTTTTAAATGATGGATTCTTTTTATATACAAATTTTAATGGTCCACAAAAAAATTCTTTCCATATTTTGTCATTTATTAATAATTCCCAGTTTTTCTAATAATAGATTCTATATATTTATAGGAATCATTGTAGGTGGTTATGAAAAAGGGATATTGTTGTGTTTCTTTTTGTTATCATTATTGGATGTGTCACTGTTTGTTGGTAAATTGTTACTACCTGATATCAAAATAGATGTATATATACCTGTGTGTCTTTTTTCTTTAACTTCATTACATATTTTTTCACAAAAGTTTTCCGGGTATCCTCTATTTATGAATAACTCAATAATGTATTGTAATTCATGATGAAAATCGTCTTCATCACTGACCATCCTGGCAGCCCTGACCATCTGGCCTTTAACTATAGCCTTTTTCTGATGGTCAGGGTGCCAGCTGTCAAAGTGTAAATAGGCATTTGAAAATGTAGCCTTTCTGTAAATCTTCGTTTTCAAGTTTTTTGTTTTTTCATCATATATAATATTTATATCCAAATATGTTATATTGTTTTTACTACATTGATGAGTGAATTTTAAAAATCTAACTGTTGTATTAATATATTCCAGAAATGATTTTAAGGTTTTTTCATCATGATTCCAAATAATAAATAGATCATCAATATATCTGGTATACATCTGAATATGTTGATAATATTCTGACTGAAACACATAATTATTTTCCCAGTAACTCATTATTAAGTTGGCATACATGGGGCACATGGTGCCCCCATGGCTATCCCGCTTGTTTGTTGATAATAGCTACCTTCAAAATATAAATAATTATTTTTAAAGACCATTTCCATCAAATTAATTAGTGTGTTAATTTTCTCTTGTTCATATAAATGTGTTTCAAACAATTGCTCTTCTAGCCATATTAAACCTATATCATTTGGGATGCATGTATAAAGATTACAAACATCAATTGTAACAAATGTACATTCTCCTTCTATTTTGGTTTTATTTAGTCTATCCAAAAAATCCCATGAATCCTTTATAATATATTTAAATTTTGTCATACTTTCTTTAAAATAGTGATCCAAATAATGACTAATGTGACAAGTTTTACTTCTTTTTCCGTCTACTATAGGTCGAAATTGTAGGTTATTTAGGCCTTTATGTATCTTTGGTATACCAAAGATGCCACTAATTATTGGGTGTGCATTATGAAAATAATCATGTTCTTTTTCTGATATTTCTCCCTGATATAACATATCATCCATTGCTGTATCTATTCTCTTAAAGGCTATATTAACATGATTTCTGCTTACTTCCTCATAAGTATCACCCAATAACATTCTGTTCATATAAGTACTATAGTCATTGCTGTCTAATATGACCATACCATTACCTTTGTCAGGCCTCATAATTCTTATCTTGGTATTTTTACTTATTTCATCAAATAGAAGTCGTTCTTCACCTGTCATATTGGAATGCATTTGTTTTCTGTATGTTTTATGAAATCTTCTCATTTCATGTTCACTAATTTTTTCAAACATGTTTATATCTTGGTTCATGGGTGGATTAAAAGTACTGGGTTTGGTAAATATCTTATTTTGCTCATTATGAATTTCCAGTTTGTCTTGAAAAAATATTTTCAGGTTTAATTTTCTTGTGAACAATTTTAGATCAATAATAGATTCCACAATATTTCCTTTTTTACAAGGGACAAAACTAAATCCCTTAGAAAGTAATTCAACATGTTTCCCATTAATTTTAAAGCTAGAATAATTAAAGACTCTAAAGTCTTTGTTGTTATTAGTTAGTATTACAGGATTATTCAAACTTGTCCGTTCATGAATATCAATTGCAGTAACCACCATACTTTCATTATCAATGTGTTGTACTTCCGTATTGTTCAAAATGTATATATCTGGATTACTGTCTATAAAAATTAACTCCATAATTATTTCTTTCCTGATATTTTAATTCCATCTGCTTTAAATTTATAATCTCATTACCATTCCTATTACACATATTTTCATCATATTCATAAGTACTAAGATTCATTAATTCATGTTCTACTTCATTATAAGTGAATTCTAAAATTGCTTCTCCGCAATTGTGTGTGAAGTTATACAAGTGCCTATTTTGTCATTGCATACCAAACTTAAAGTGCCATTGGTCTTATTCAACTCAATTTCGTCATTATTACAATTTTGTATATAAGCACTATCTCTAGTGCCAGTATCTTGTTGCATAATTTTGTCGTTTGATCTGCTGACATTATCGTCGTTGTCATTGTCATGCAGTTGTACATAACTGTGTTGCAGTGCACCATAGTTACTATTGTCCGTCTTATCAATAATACCGGCCTGTGCAGAATTAATGTGTAATCCTGTACTTCTATCTGTTTTATCATACTTAAAGTTAAAATCTTGTGCTTGTATTTCCCCCACCTTACATAAGGATACATTGTCAGATATACAATCATATCGTTCTTCTCTTTGCAAAGCACCATAAGTATAATACCGTGTAGGTTGATTTATATGCTTGCTATATTCAGTGTCATAAACATCTATACAAGAATTATACATGATGTCATTGTAAAAAGTACTCACATGAGAGACACTTACATTCTTACATGGATATATATCTTTGTGACACGATATACTGTGATACAAATAATTCTGCGTGTAACCAAAAAGTACTGCATGACAAGTTATTTCCTTTTCCAACGTTGCATTTTGTTCCCTAAAAAATTGTTTTGGGTTTTGCCCCGTAACAAAGTGTTCCTGTTGAGGAATACGATCCATGTGTTGTTTTAATCGGTCGGACCTTCTTATGCCTTCAGTCGCCATACTCCGTTGTTGTCTTGAGCGCTCATGCCTTCTTCTCCTTCTAGAGGCGGATTGACGTCATCCGTGTCTTCCGTAAACTGTGTTTGTGCTCTGTTACCATGGTTTAAGGCTGTACTTTGAGCCGATTTGGGATATGTCTGTTTGTTGGCATATCTGTTGATATCTCTTTGTATTTTGGAGTTTTTCTTTTGGAAAAGAATGTCACAACTATGTGTGACATCTGTAATGATGTGCGCGTATTTGTCGTAATTCTGATCAAACAATAAATCTTTAGAAATGTCTCTGTTAAGAATCTCACGTTCATTAAGCAAATTTTCAATTATGATGTTATTATATTTGATAATGATTTCCATGAGTTGAATGCCACATGTATCAAAAAAGGCGTGTAGTTCATTCAGCATTTGTGTTTGTCGTTCACTACCATTTGGGTATCTCCAGAGACGGAGTCCTTTTGGGACAATACCCAATTCAATGTTTCTGGTTAGGTAACTATTTTCAAGTTGTGTTCTTTTTAACTTGAATAACTTTACTTCAAAAGACTTTAACATTTCTTGCATTGATTTAACAGACATCGTGGTTTCCAAAACTGTACGTGGTGAAGTAACATTTTGTTGAAAGCTGTAAGAGTTATTTCTTAAAAAGTCAAAGTTATTACCTTCGTGAAGGCAGTTTCGCCTTCCTGAATTACTTTGAGATTTACTGTTTGGTGGTGTAGGTTTGCGGGGTAAGCCTAAGCTGTCCCTAAGTTGTTCACCGTTTCCACTTCTTTAGATAGTATTTGCTGAATGAGAGCCGAATGTTCTCTAAGGGTTTCCTGTATCTGCTGCAACAACCTCCCGACGTCCACTGACCCATTCTCGCCAGCCATAAAAACTTGTAACCAAAACCAACCACAAACTGCTTGTTGAAAAACGAGAAGGAAGTACCGCCAATAAAGAGAATTGCAGCTAACCAGGAACCTTCACAGTTGCAATATTTCGTGAAATAAGTAGCTAACACCACCAAATCGTACCGAATAGTCCTTTATTGACCTAGGTTTCGTTCATCTACTTAACTTCATCAGAATACAATCAAACAATCATGCATTGCATATTTATATCATTCTATTCGTTCTTAATTGATTAATTATCACAAATTCCCTCCTTTTTTACATGACTTATTTAAAGGGGTAATACTACTTTTTTAAAAAAACTTTCATTACATTCATACTTTTACATATTATGTCATCTTAATCTAAAAATTATATATTAAAAAATACAAAGTAAGAATGACATATATAATCTCTTAAAATTCTTATATACCCAAAACCTATTTGTATGTGTATATATATATATTTTTAAAATATATATGTATAAATATATTGTAGTTTGTTGTTGCATTCACATACCCCCTTACAATAACCCAACTTATCACTCACGTACAGTTAATTATAATCAATTCTAAAGTTACAAACAAAACTTGCATACTTTGATCCAATACACTGTATATATTTTAATGTACATATTATAAATTAATTATAATGAATGTTCAATATGTACCAATTAATAATTATACAATGTATATAATGTAACCCATATATATTGTTTACCATCTATTTTCTATCTATGCATGTTATAATATAAATTCATAGATCATAAGTGCCACACTGACCACTGATATCTATTATGCTATACCATATTTCATTAGTGTTAAAAAAAACATCCTATTTACTCATGAAACATGTTATAAATACAAACATTGTACCATATTCATCATTTTATACTGCATTTATATTGTTTATTCTTAATACAGGCAAAATTGTAAAGTACTCATTTAATCCTGGACTAACATATGAATTTAATTCTATTTGCCATTTTAGTTCTTCCATGTCAAGATGGTATTTTGTGATTCTTCCTTGTGGATCTTGTTGTATTTGATTAATAACACAAAATTTAAAAGAATGATTATTGTTTTCTATAATGTGTCTTGCTAAAGCGTTAGTGGTTTTTTGATGGTGTATATCTAATAGATGTTCTTTAATACGATCCCTAAAGTGCCTATTAGTTTTTCCTACATACAACGCTTTGCATTGTTGACATAAAGCCAAATAAACAACATTTTTGTGTAACAATTGTAATGTCCCTTGATATTGATTCTACTATCATTCACAAACACTACATTGTTTGTTTGATTTATATGGCTACATACAGTACATCTCCCACATTTATAATTCCCTTTTGTCTATTCATATTCATATCTTTAGTATTATTATGTTCCAATAAGTTTTTAAATGATGGATTCTTTTTATATACAAATTTTAATGGTCCACAAAAAAATTCTTTCCATATTTTGTCATTTATTAATAATTCCCAGTTTTTTCTAATAATAGATTCTATATATTTATAGGAATCATTGTAGGTGGTTATGAAAAAAGGGATATTGTTGTGTTTCTTTTTGTTATCATTATTGGATGTGTCACTGTTTGTTGGTAAATTGTTACTACCTGATATCAAAATAGATGTATATATACCTGTGTGTCTTTTTTCTTTAACTTCATTACATATTTTTTCACAAAAGTTTTCCGGTATCCTCTATTTATGAATAACTCAATAATGTATTGTAATTCATGATGAAAATCGTCTTCATCACTGACCATCCTGGCAGCCCTGACCATCTGGCCTTTAACTATAGCCTTTTTCTGATGGTCAGGGTGCCAGCTGTCAAAGTGTAAATAGGCATTTGAAAATGTAGCCTTTCTGTAAATCTTCGCTTTCAAGTTTTTGTTTTTCATCATATATAATATTTATATCCAAATATGTTATATTGTTTTTACTACATTGATGAGTGAATTTTAAAAATCTAACTGTTGTATTAATATATTCCAGAAATGATTTTAAGGTTTTTTCATCATGATTCCAAATAATAAATAGATCATCAATATATCTGGTATACATCTGAATATGTTGATAATATTCTGACTGAAACACATAATTATTTTCCCAGTAACTCATTATTAAGTTGGCATACATGGGGGCACATGGTGCCCCCATGGCTATCCCGCTTGTTTGTTGATAATAGCTACCTTCAAAATATAAATAAATATTTTTAAGGACCATTTCCATCAAATTAATTAGTGTGTTAATTTTCTCTTGTTCATATAAATGTGTTTCAAACAATTGCTCTTCTAGCCATATTAAACCTATATCATTTGGGATGCATGTATAAAGATTACAAACATCAATTGTAACAAATGTACATTCTCCTTCTATTTTGGTTTTATTTAGTCTATCCAAAAAATCCCATGAATCCTTTATAATATATTTAAATTTTGTCATACTTTCTTTAAAATAGTGATCCAAATAATGACTAATGTGACAAGTTTTACTTCTTTTTCCGTCTACTATAGGTCGAAATTGTAGGTTATTTAGGCCTTTATGTATCTTTGGTATACCAAAGATGCCACTAATTATTGGGTGTGCATTATGAAAATAATCATGTTCTTTTTCTGATATTTCTCCCTGATATAACATATCATCCATTGCTGTATCTATTCTCTTAAAGGCTATATTAACCTGATTTCTGCTTATTCCTCATAAGTATCACCCAATAACATTCTGTTCATATAAGTACTATAGTCATTGCTGTCTAATATGACCATACCATTACCTTTGTCAGGCCTCATAATTCTTATCTTGGTATTTTTACTTATTTCATCAAATAGAAGTCGTTCTTCACCTGTCATATTGGAATGCATTTGTTTTCTGTATGTTTTATGAAATCTTCTCATTTCATGTTCACTAATTTTTTCAAACATGTTTATATCTTGGTTCATGGGTGAATTAAAAGTACTGGGTTTGGTAAATATCTTATTTTGCTCATTATGAATTTCCAGTTTGTCTTGAAAAATATTTTCAGGTTTAATTTTCTTGTGAACAATTTTAGATCAATAATAGATTCCACAATATTTCCTTTTTTACAAGGGACAAAACTAAATCCCTTAGAAAGTAATTCAACATGTTTCCCATTAATTTTAAAGCTAGAATAATTAAAGACTCTAAAGTCTTTGTTGTTATTAGTTAGTATTACAGGATTATTCAAACTTGTCCGTTCATGAATATCAATTGCAGTAACCACCATACTTTCATTATCAATGTGTTGTACTTCCGTATTGTTCAAAATGTATATATCTGGATTACTGTCTATAAAAAAATTAACTCCATAATTATTTCTTTCCTGATATTTTAATTCCATCTGCTTTAAATTTATAATCTCATTACCATTCCTATTACACATATTTTCATCATATTCATAAGTACTAAGATTCATTAATTCATGTTCTACTTCATTATAAGTGAATTCTAAAAATTGCTTCTCCGCAATTGTGTGTGAAGTTATACAAGTGCCTATTTTGTCATTGCATACCAAACTTAAAGTGCCATTGGTCTTATTCAACTCAATTTCGTCATTATTACAATTTTGTATATAAGCACTATCTCTAGTGCCAGTATCTTGTTGCATAATTTTGTCGTTTGATCTGCTGACATTATCGTCGTTGTCATTGTCATGCAGTTGTACATAACTGTGTTGCAGTGCACCATAGTTACTATTGTCCGTCTTATCAATAATACCGGCCTGTGCAGAATTAATGTGTAATCCTGTACTTCTATCTGTTTTATCATACTTAAAGTTAAAATCTTGTGCTTGTATTTCCCCCACCTTACATAGGGATACATTGTCAGATATACAATCATATCGTTCTTCTCTTTGCAAAGCACCATAAGTATAATACCGTGTAGGTTGATTTATATGCTTGCTATATTCAGTGTCATAAACATCTATACAAGAATTATACATGATGTCATTGTAAAAAGTACTCACATGAGAGACACTTACATTCTTACATGGATATATGTCTTTGTGACACGATATACTGTGATACAAATAATTCTGCGTGTAACCAAAAAGTACTGCATGACAAGTTATTTCCTTTTCCAACGTTGCATTTTGTTCCCTAAAAAATTGTTTTTGGGTTTTGCCCCGGTAACAAAGTGTTCCTGTTGAGGAATACGATCCATGTGTTGTTTTAATCGGTTGGACCTTCTTATGCCTTCAGTCGCCATACTCCCGTTGTTGTCTTGAACGCTCATGCCTTCTTCTCCTTCTAGAGGCGGATTGACGTCATCTGTGTCTTCCGTAAACTGTGTTTGTGCTCTGTTACCATGGTTTAAGGCTGTACTTTGAGCCGATTTGGGATATGTCTGTTTGTTGGCATATCTGTTGATATCTCTTTGTATTTTGGAGTTTTTCTTTTGGAAAAGAATGTCACAACTATGTGTGACATCTGTAATGATGTGCGCGTATTTGTCGTAATTCTGATCAAACAATAAATCTTTAGAAATGTCTCTGTTAAGAATCTCAAGTTCATTAAGCAAATTTTCAATTATGATGTTATTATATTTGATAATGATTTCCATGAGTTGAATGCCACATGTATCAAAAAAGGCGTGTAGTTCATTCAGCATTTGTGTTTGTCGTTCACTACCATTTGGGTATCTCCAGAGACGGAGTCCTTTTGGGACAATACCCAATTCAATGTTTCTGGTTAGGTAACTATTTTCAAGTTGTGTTCTTTTTAACTTGAATAACTTTACTTCAAAAGACTTTAACATTTCTTGCATTGATTTAACAGACATCGTGGTTTCCAAAACTGTACGTGGTGAAGTAACATTTTGTTGAAAGCTGTAAGAGTTATTTCTTAAAAAGTCAAAGTTATTACCTTCGTGAAGGCAGTTTCGCCTTCCTGAATTACTTTGAGATTTACTGTTTGGTGGTGTAGGTTGCGTAAGGGGTAAGCCTAAGCTGTCCCCTAAGTTGTTCACCGTTTCCACTTCTTTAGATAGTATTTGCTGAATGAGAGCCGAATGATCTCTAAGGGTTTCCTGTATCTGCTGCAACAACCTCCCGACGTCCACTGACCCATTCTCGCCAGCCATAAAAACTTGTAACCAAAACCAACCACAAACTACTACCCCTGTATGTAACACATTCACATGGATGAGTGTTGTACAAGCCATATATACTCATGTGTCCCGGACAGGAGACTCACTCCCTTTGCTACTGTAATGACAGCACATAGACGTATGTTATGTACATGGCATTACATACACTTATTACAGATGTCATTACCCTGCTGTTATCAGACTGGAATGTGAGCACTGCTTACCAGGGCTGAGCTATGCTTAGCAGGTGTCAGCATTGCTGCAATATAACAGCTAAACATATTTGTGCACTGGTAAGTAAAGCCTACATGGTGTAAGCGCCCGTACATTTAATACATTTAACCGTACTTTAGCACTGCTTAGCTTCATGCAAACGTGCTTAAAGCTGCTCAAAACTGCCTTAACCACTCTGTATCCAGCAGCCATTGTTCTGCCCAGCAACAAAATAAACAGCCCTTGAACCCAGGATGCTGTACACTATAGTCACAACAGTTAACCATTATGCCATGACAGCTGTGAAGACAGTTGTTGTTTTTCTAATATATCTGTCAGTGCACATATTGAATAGTATTGAACAATTGCTGTGACTTCTACAATTGTGTAGTACTTGTTAGTGATATTACTGTTGCATCATATATGTTGTTATATCTAAATATGCACACAGATACATATGGTGTGATATATCTGGAAAGGTATACAGAACAGTAATGTTTACACATGACAAGGATATGGATATATACATATAAATATACATATGTAGACATATGTGTACATGTACATACACATATATATTCATATATATGTATTTATATACATCTGTATAGTGCATCATCTCTCTTTCTCTATGTATGTACATCATATATATATATATATATATATATATATATATATATATATGTGTGTGTGTGTGTGTGTGTGTGTAGATATATATATATATATATATATATATATATATATATATATATACCTATTTATGTCGATATATATATATGTATATATCTATAACTATATGTGCATATATATCTATATATCTGTATATGTGTAGACATATATAGATGTGTATGTGTGTGTGTGTGTGTGTGTGTGTTTTAGAGATATATGTATATATATATATATATATATATATATATATATATATATATATATATATAGATATACAGATATGTTTACGATATGTCCAGAACATGGTGCGGAGTCATACCTCAGCACCAATAGTCTCAACCTCTAAGTGCAAAGGGATGGCATGTATGTATTGCAGGCATATATGTAGACTGTTGCTACTGTAACAGGGGTTGCCTTAACAGAAATGTTGTGTGTGGGAGGTCTCATCTGCTATTGACATGTACACCATCAGTTACTGACAGGCATCGTAAGGTCATCATAGTGCAGTCCCACTGATATCACAGCAATGATCCTGTGGACTACAGCAGAGATATGACCACTAAATGTGGACATTATGGCACACTTTGGTCAGTCCAGAGATATACACAGATCCCCTTAGTGCGAGACATTTGGACCAAGCCTGACAATGTGGATGTTAACACCCAAGTAAATGGGTGTATCATGTAAATACTGGACTACATATGCCCACACAGTTTATGCATTCACACACTCTTGTCTGTCCTGACACATAATAACTGGTGGTGCAGAGGTCACATGGCCACATACTACCCACTAATTAGTGACATATCTCTGTACAGCATCCCACTGCTTTGTCAGAAATACATGACAGTTATGGTGGCCCAGCAGCAGTACATCTGGAAAATATCTGGACATAACATCACATTGGGTAATTACACTAAGCTGCTAGGCATGTGACAAAGCACTGTACAAATTAAAGGCAGATTGCCACACCACTGGCCTACATTTCTTATTGGGGAATACACATGCACCTGAAAATATAGCAGTCCCTACAGGCATGTCACAGCACAGAGTAACAGACACCTGCGTGAAAGTGTATACCAACAACCAATGTGAACACAGCCACAGCCACATATGGTAAGCAAGCCTAATATTACAGTATATGGACTGTCTGATCAACACCATCCTCATATGTACTACTCACACACTAACCCTAAATATACTGTGCCACAACACAGTGCGGTCTGATGCCTGTCTGTGGTATGGGACATGTGTGTGTTTGGCCCTACAAACATTTAAGCTGATAGTGTACCATACACTGGAGCAGCATGTAACATCAGATAGGACAGGACCAAGAACAATGACATCTACCACTGTCTGTACACAGGCCAAGGTATATATTCGCAATACACATACTGTCAACAATCACCATAAGTACACAGACCCCACTACTATACACACAACCACTGAATGCCCAGGCTATGTCCTCAAATATAGCCCCTACTATACATAACATGTCTAGCAGTCTGATATCTTACAGGCTTGTTACCAGGTATGATGCCAATAAATAATGGTGTACAGAACATATGCACCTCTTACTGCATGGCATATGTAAAAAGGTTGACAGACTTGTAGCTGGAGCTACAAACACCGGGCAAATATTGACATGTTGCTGTGATAAGCTCATACATTTACTGTTGCAACAGGGTTTGTTGTGACATATGTGCTATGAGGGATATGAAGTCAGTAACTATCATGGCTGTCACCATGTACTGACTGCAGTCCTCAGACTATGCTTCTGCAGTTCTAAGATAGGTAATCTGTGAGTAACACAAGACACATAAGACTCCAAACACTGGCCAGTCTGCAGATAACCCTACAGGTGGGAGTTTCCTCAAACACATAACACTGTCATGACAGGTATTAAATCATGTAGACCAACCATATCCACATAAACCCTGTTAAACCAGCATTACTCCAAATGCAGAAGAGCAACACTTGCATTCTGCAGTCATGTCTGGAACATCCCCCTTCTGTTTGTTGGCCTGTCTCCACAGTGTATGTTGTTAGAGGTATATCCCACTACCATCTGTGATGCTGTTTGCCAAACACCGACTTGAAGTCCTGCTCACAGTGAATGAAAAGGGCCAACACCCACATATTGTTTCTAGTTATAGGAGTGTGTTTCCATTCATTTGGCTATGGAGATGTTATCATAGTTGTTCCACATGCAATCAGCTAGTGAGGGACAGCAATTTGTCCAGAGGCCATCAGCTGATCATGAGCATCACTTACAAAACACAAGCTGCTGCCTAAGCAAAGCAGGTGTACTTCTCCACATCCACCAGAGAGGGAGTGAGAGAGACAGACAGAGACAAAGTAAGACAGGGAGGGGGTGGGAGGCTAAAACCTAAGCATGTTTGTGTCACACACTTACCAGTATGGGGTTTTAATCCCCTGCCTGACTATGTATCGCTATTACATGTCTATGCAGTTATTGGATGTGTCACAGAGCTTACACGGTGGGGAGCTGTCCAATATTTGATGGGGAGTGACATCAGCAACAGTGATAAAGGAGGAATAAGGTAGGTGTAGTAGACGTGCCTATCCACAAGAACAGGTGTCAAGATCGACACAGCCACACTCTCTCAGGGACTCACACACATTATCACAGTTTGCAGGGTCAGGATTAGACCTCCTAACTAGCTAGTTTGCCACAATACAGTAGTATGCAGGTATCACATGCACCACAGGGGTTATCAGGATGATATATGGGTAAAGGGTATGTCAAGGTGTCTGACATCACAAGACATGCTTCAGTAGGCTAATGGGAGGTGTAGTGAGTGTGAAATGGTGTCCTAATCATTATAATCCACACACACACACACACACACACACACACACACACAGACACAGGTTTGCCAGTACTGACGTGAATGGGTGCGTTGCTTCACAGGTGTGTAGTAGGTGACTGTGCCAGCAGGCTGTTCAAGGCTAGGTAAAGGGTATACCTTTGGCATCTGGTCACATGACAATGGTCTGCAGTGTAGCTCATGGGTGTAGTGTCTGGATTGGCCCACACAGGTGAGTATTGCATTCACCATCAAGTCATTTGGGTTACTATTGTGGGTGGTCAGTGCTGTGCAATGCTTGCCATGTATGTGTTCTATATTCCATAACATGGATGGTGTCTGGTATGTGCACTCATCCCACATGCATGTTCTGTGACATGTGGAAGTGTACCTGGGGTGTCTGGGCATGTTGTGTAGACAGATTGTTATCATCAGATGTGCCATTCCTGACCTCATGTGGTGAGAACTGACAATGGACACCAAGTTAACCCTGCACCTACATTGACAGCATGATACAGGTATTCTCTGGTGTCAGTGGCATGTGTCCATACAGGGCATGTGTATAAGGCATGGTATGTCCTTTGTGGGTTACATTTGCTGGCTCTACAGGTGTTGCAGGCATCCGGTGAGGAACATAGCGAAGGAGCACTGTATGCAATGATTTGCCTATTGTAGGGATGGGACAGGGTGCCATGTCCTCTGTAGTCCTCTGCAATCACACCATGGTTACTATCTGTGGGCAATATGCAGGGAACTACCAACATAGTGGTTGTTGCCTAGCAGAGTGTGTTTGTGTATGAGACATGGGAGAAGAGTGTTCTCTGGGTAATACAAGGGTTGCCTATATTGTTCCCCAAGCCATGATGTCACATGCAGGGGTATGGATTGTCTACCCCAGCCTCTCTGCTGTTTGACATCTGTTATCATTGTAAGGTGGACATTGTGACATATAATAGGCCCACCATATAAGAAATTTGCAAAACCCACTCCACAGTGAGTCCTGTTATTTACACACTCACAGCTACCTCCACACAGGATACACATGACAAACACACACACGCACACACACACACGCACACATGCACACACGCACACACACACACACACACACACACACACACACACACACACACACACACACACACACACACACACACACACACACACACACACACACACACACACACACACACACACACACACACCAAGTCTCACAGTTGCCATGTCTGGAATTAAAACACCTACCTAACTAGTATATCACACAACAGCATTACGCAGTTATAGCACGTCACAGAGCTTACTGGGCTAGTCTTTCCCCAAAGGTGTATTTCAAAACGAATGACATCAGCAGCCTTGCCAAGGTTGGGCAATGGAAAGTGTAGGTCATAGCTTCATAGGTTCATAGGTTGGTACTAGGCTAATGGCCCTAGGGCCTATACATGCCTAGCCATGACAATTCCCTGGTATGTATTCCCACAATATTTACTTCCCTGGACCCCTGTCTAGCAGGGCAACTGACATGATCTCCAGGGTCATTTTCTTATCTCCCACCCAATTGTTCAGGTTCCTTTTGAAGAGGGCCAAAGAGGCACTCTGCTTGACATGTATGGACAGTCTATTCCAGAGTCTGGGGAGTCTCTGGGTCAAGAACACATCCCTCCAGAATGTATTGTTCATTGTAATGACAAGGTTTGGATCCCTGGAGCATGTGGCTGTGAGGGTTTAGACTTCTTTAAGTGTAGTGTGTCCAACAGCTGTGGGTTTGACATGGCATTGTATGTTAAGCAGTGATCGCCTCTGAGTACACGATATGTGGCAGAGTATAGCTGGATGATTTTCAGACCATCAGCTTAGGGCATCTGGTTTAGGCCTGTGATTCTTTTAGTGAGGTATGTCTGCAGCCTTTCTAGTTGTTGCAGATGTCTTGTGAGGTACATACGTAATGGGCTGTTGTAGTCTGTACTTGGTCTACTGAGAGATGACTACAGTGGGGACAATAGCCTCCTTTTTCCTGGATGTAAAGCCCTTAGTGATGGGGTGTGCCACATAGGTGGATTTCCTGACTGTTGTGGCAATGTGGTTATCAATGGTGAGACCACTGTCCACCTGTGTCCCTACATCTCTTATCTCACTTTAGGTGTTTAGTGTGCTGCCACCTATGTGGTACTTCACAGGTACATGTCCCTTCCCAAAGGGGATAACTATACATTTCTTGGCATTGATCTTGAAGCCATGGCTCAGGCACCAAGCTTCTCTTTCTGTAAGGCCCTTCTGTAGAATATCCACATCATGTGGGGATTCAATATTGGTTCCCAGTGTGCAGTCATCTGCCAGAGTTCCTTAGTGTTGGACTGTACTTCAGAGCAGTAGATGCCAAACAAGGGTGGTCCCAGGACTGAACCCTGAGGTACTCCAACTGTCACTTGTCTGGGGCTGGAGTTGGTGTCACCTACATTTAGTGTGGGTTCTGTCAGTAGAACAGTTGGCAGCCCATCATGTGATATAGGGATTAATGGCTAGTTTGGTATATTTATGTATGATTCCAGACTGGGGGATGGTGTCAAAGGCCTAGGTGAGGTCCGGATAGGCTGTATGAACTACCTTACCCTCGTCTACACCTCTGGAGACTGATTCAAAGTTGTCAATCAGGTTGAGGTGACATGATCAGCCCTTCACAAACCCAACCTGGTTGAGGGTCAGTGTTTGCAGGTTGCCAATGTCTTTGTTTTAATTTCCATGATAATACATTCCATGGCCTTGCAGATCAGGCATGTCATACTGCTGGGGCTGTAGTTCTCAGGATCCAAGGTGGATCCCCCCTTGTAGACTGGGATAACTGTAGCTGTGCTCCACACAGTGGGCATGAAGCCTAAGGTGTGGCTATGATTAGACATGGCACGTAGGTGAGGTGCCAGTTCATTTTGTAGTTCATGTAGTAAACAGCCTGAGATGTTGACTCTGTCCCATGGCTGCTGTTGTCTTAGCTCTGGAGGGTGTGTTTTTTACCTGTGTGGCCATTATTATCAGAATCTGGCAATCCTTCAGTTTTGAGATGGGCTCTTTCGGGGGTAGGAGGGAGGTGCAGTTGGCACTGAATCGATCTGTGAGGATACTGACAATATCCTTGGGAGCAGTATATTTAATACCATCCTGTTGTAGCTCAGAGCAGATCTGAGCATTGTCATTTAGATTCCTGACATAGCTATGGAATGGCTTGCAGTTGTTTTGGCATCTTTGGCTATATTATGTTCATAACTAGCTTTGGTGGATGTTATAAGGGATCTCAGCTTCTTACTGTGGCTGGCAAGGGAGTATTTTGCATCCTGGAAATTCCCCCATTTCTGCAACAGTTTCTTCCTTTTGTTGTACAGTATGTTTATGGCAGGGGGCCACTCCATTGGCTTCCTTTCTTTTGTGGGGAGCATCTTGGTTCTTTATTGGATGGGATGATTAATGCACGAGTGGATGTGTGTGTACAGTGTCTTCATGTAGGATTCAGCTTTCAGTCCCCATCTGCATGGGTTTCATGATGTTAATCATGTCTGACATGTGTAGCATGATGTTGGCTTTGGATATGTGTGTTACAGTGGTTTCCTTACTGGGGTGTGGGGGAGATATGTGGATGTTAAGGGTGATTAGCTTGTGGGCAGACCTGACCACTGATGGGGTGACCATAGGTGTGGAGCATTGATTTCCTATATTGGTAATGACCAGGTCTAGGATATTTGAGCCCCTGATGGGACTATGGGTTATTTGATCCAGAGCATTGGGAATTATGACTTCCAAGAACCATTGGCACACGTGTTGGTACACAAGCACTTTTCCCAGTTAATGGCAGGGTAGTGTAAGTCACCCAGTATTAGGGTGTTGGTTGTATCATAATATTTCCCAGTATGTTTCAAAAGGTGTAGTGGGAATATTGGGACATGGTGGGGGATCTGTAGCAAGCTATACAATTTGGATAGCAGTCTGACCTAGTGTTAGTTGTACTGGTAGTATTTCAGACACATTCTGTTGGGCATGTAGCCTGGTGGTGTGAATATCCTTGGTGAATATGGACACTCCTCCACCTTTATTGTTTTGGTCCTGGTTTGGTGGCCGACAGGTGTGGTGAGAGCTGTACCTGGTATTGCAGGGGTGCTCTCTGGAGCCTTGGATCAGGTCTCTGTTACTGCACAGATATCAATGTTCTCCATGTTTAGGAGTGCCTAGTGACTGTGAATGGCCACAAAAACATTGATCCCTACACACACAGAGTTTCACAGTTGCCATGCTTGGGATTAGTACTCCTATCTAACTAGTACATCACACTACAGTATTACATAGTTGTATGACGCACCATGGAGCTTACTGGGCTACTCCTTCCCCAAAGGTGTATTTCAAAGTGAATGACAGCAGCAGTCCTGCCAAAGTTGGGCATTTGAAATTGTAGTGAGTGTGAATGGCCTCAGAAACATTGATTGATCCCTACACAGACAAACACAAAGTTCTACAGTTACCATGTCTGGTTATAGAACTCCTACCAAACTAATACATCACACTACAGCATTACGCATCCATAGGACATGCCACAGAGCTTACTGGGATACTCCTTCCCCAAAAGTGTATTTCAAAGTGAATGACATCAGCAGCCCTGCCAAAGTAGGGTATTTTAAATTGTACTGAGTGTGAATGGCCTCAAAAACATTGATTTCTACACAGACAAAAACACACACAAAGTTCTATAGTTGCCATATCTGGGTATAGAACTCCTACCTAACTAGTACATCACACTACAGCATTACACAGTTATAGGACATGCCACAGAGCTTACTGGGATACTTTTTCCCAAAGATGTATTTCAAAGTGAATGGCATCAGCAGCCCTGCCAAAGTAGGGCATTTGAAATTATAATGAGTGTGAATGGCCTGAAAAGTATTGATCCCTACACAGACAAACAAACATACACACAATGTTCTACAGTTGCCCTGTCTGGGAACAGAACTCCTACCTAACTAATACATCACACTACAGCATTAAGCAGTTATAGCACACACCATGGAGCTTACTGGGCTACTCTTTCCCCAAAGGTGCATTTCAAAGTGAATGACATCAGCAGCCTTGCCAAAGTAGGGCAATTGAATTTGTAGTGAGTGTGAATTGCCTCAAAAGCATTGATCCCTACACAGACACAGTTGCCATGTCTGGAATTAGAACTCTTACCTAACTAGTACATCACACTATAACAATATGCAGTTATAGCATGAACCATGGAGCTTTGAGGGCTGCCCTTTCCCCAAAGGTGTATTTCAAGGTGAAGGCATCATCAGGTTTGCCATAGTAGGGCAATGGGGAGTGCAGTTTGTGTGCGTGGGCCATAACTTATTCATCTGGAAGCAGACACACAACACTCAGGCACACACAGGATTATGTTTCACGGGTACATGTATACAACTGCTAGATGACTACTGACTTGTACAGTCATGTTACACAGTTATCACAAGCACCACAGACACTATAGTGCTGAGGGTTACCAGAGGCAAATGTCTACAGTGATTGACATTTGTACATCATGTGGTTTTAGCCAATTGGGTATGTGCTGGGTGGGACAGGCCTCATGATGGGAGTCTCTTTGTCACTGTCTGTCACTCTCTTCCACACATCTATGTATGTGTACTCTTGGCCTATTATAGTGTGTTGCCCTTGGTTATATGTGTGTATTCCTATCCAATGTGTGTGCAAAGCATGACTGGTGTGTACTGAGGAGTGTGTGCACAAACATCCGTGACTGTCAGATATGTATAGTCCACTGTTGTTGCCAGACATGGGCTTCATTTCTGCAAGTGTGGGAGCATGCCCAGTATGGCCTTTCAGTACATTGTTGTCAGAAATGGGCTTTGTTTCTCTTAGTATGGGACCATTCCCAGTATGACCTTCTGTATTGAATGTGTGAATCCATTCCAGGTAGGTTGTACTCCAGTGCAGGCTTTTGTGTTCTACACCTACAGCTAGCAACCTGTGTCTGTTGGATATCTGTAGATAGGTTGACAATATGGGGTCAAAATGGGCACAGGTTAGGGGGTTACTGTAGGTAATTGTGTCTGTGCTGCTTCTACTACATGGTCTTGGTGTTAGGAGAGATATTCAGACATATATACAGTTTTACACTGTGGTGTTTTATGTCATCAAGTACTGTCAGGTATACATATTTGTTTGCAGTAATGTCCTGGGGAGCACAGGGTGAATGCAGCTGTGTCCAGTATTGTGGTCTGCAGCCTACATATTCCTGCACAATCATGCCATTCTGGAGGGGAAGCTGCAGACACTTGCTGATGGGTCTGTGTAAATGGTTCAGCACCTTGGTACAGAGGTGGCTGAGGATCCCATGCTTGTACATCCATCGATGTGACAGTATGGCCATATCCTGCTGTGGCCATACCTCACAGCTGTACATATTCACACAGGTTACCCAGAGGCAGGGGTCATAATTCTGGACTTTACCCCTTCACATTGTGGTTTATGAGCAGATTTGTAGCCACCCATTCCTGTGTTTGCAGGCAGAGATAGTATGTGCATACGGCTGAGTTTCAGACCTCATACACTCCATGCCGTCCATGCTCCTACCCCCTCTATTATTCTATCCTCTTCCAAACATTATGCAAACATTATCTGATAAGTTCCCTGTAGTTATCACCTCATCCCAGCTGTAATTTGGTGTTGGTCCACAGTTCATGCAGTAGGACATGGTGGACATGTTACTGGGATTTGTCCACATGGGCATGCATTTGGGTTATGTGGACTGTTATGTTGTTATTCGGGAGTCCATGACATAACATACATTGGCAGTATGGGTGAGACACTGGCCTTTGGCAGAGGACTGCAGGCCATTTGGTAGTGATACAGGCCAGCTGTAGCAGGCTATTTCATTTTGTCACTTCTACAGTCCCAGACTGCAAGACACTATATTCCCCTGTGGTGACAGGGCAGGTATGCAAGGTGTTAATGCCAATATTTTCTGTCATTATTGATCTAGTGGTGTGGATGCTGGCATGGTGCTGCTTAAAGCTAGGGACACACCTGCATAGGACAACTGTTTTGCATGCTGCATCCTTTGGCTATTGCCATACAGAGGTGGGGGTCATATTGTACTCATTTCCAACAGCAGGGATAATACCAGAGAGGTACCTGTGGGTGATGATGGGGTTAACAGGGTGCATGTGTGCTATGAACACTACTTGCATCTGACTCACAGATATGCATGGGGCATTCCACTTATGCTGGCATGTGCAGGGACACCAGCGGTTTCTCAATACTTCATACATGTGACCTTTGTGGTCTGCCAGTGTTTAGCCAGACAACATCAGTAGTCCATGCTACAAACCCAACTAATGTGCTGCTAACCTGTATGTACAATTCCAAAAATGTGTCCATTTGGCAGTAACATATTATAGACTATCTGTCTGGGGTACTTCCAACTGTCTACTATTTGTATGTCTGGGCCCACATTCATGCCATGTCCATCTTTCTGATGGTGACAGATATTACTTCCAAACATTTACTATGGCTTACTGCTGGAATGTGTTTGGTTGGGATGCATTGTTTTTGGCACTGCAGTTGTGAGAACTTGGCCCTGTCATCAGCAGTACTGGCCAATGGCCACCAGGATAAACGTCACCATGCCTACATACTGACCACTCTCACACAATATACAACACACACCAACCTAACACATGCAGCTCTGCATATTGTACACATGCTATAATCTATCCTGTTACTTTGGCCGTCTCAGGTAATCTGTGATCCACTGTTATTATACCTACACATACATGTTACTACATTTCTACATAGGACTGGGGGGGGCACACCTGACATTTGTACGCATTTGCTATGTCTGTACTGGTATTTCAGGTACTCCATTTCATTCTGTATTTTGACCTATCATGCTAACTAGAGGCATATTAGTGTACTGCAAGTCTTAGGTTTGATTGACCTACATTTCAGTTTCAGACTTCTTACCCTTCAGAACTAACATCCCACTGCCTAACCTGTTGTAGTCTGTCTGTGTAGGTCTGGAGGGGGATGTTCTCCATAGCCATCAATCAGAGGCCTTAGCGCAACCTTTGTTTGTGTTTGTCTACACTTGTCCTGCTGGCTGAGACTGTTGTTGGGTATGTGAGCCTCCCGGACTGGCATGTGTTTGTCCTATGGACACACATGTGGCCCACCACATTTCCTGCAGTGAGTTTTGTCACCTTGTCTAGTACTGGCTACTATGTTGACACCAGTATTTGTTACAGATTTCATGCTTCACTATAGGTGTCTACTATCTGCTGGCATCCCATTCAGCCACCCGATTCCCTTGCATGCTCACATCCATACCATAGATACAAGTAACAAAACATACTACTCCATTCAGAAAATGATAGGGAGAGTGACTTACCTTGTGGCTGTGCCAGTACTGAGGATGGTGCTGGAGGGCTGACTATGTTGGATGCACATAGTATACTCCCTATACATGGTTAAGCACAGGTAGTGTCATGTTTGGCATCCCTTTTACTGTATGTGCGAGTCAGGGAGAGGTGTCATTCCCTGGGTTCCTACCATGTCAGTGTATGTGCTATGCATTGCCTCTTTACCATGGCCTGGGCATACTGGGCACTCCTCCTTCTGCCTACTGGGGCAGGCTCAGGTTGTTCCTCCTCTGAGTCACTCTGTGACTGTGCAGGCCTTGGCAATGGTGGGGGGCTGTGTGGCCCTGCCCCATGCTGTTCCTGTTGCAGCTGTTTCTGCATGATCATATTGTGTGGCATGGCACATATGATGACAATTTATGTACATGTAGTTGGTGAGCACTGGAAGGCTCCACCGGATATGTCCAGGCATCAGAACCGTGACTTGAGCATCCCAAACACATGCTCTATTATGATTTTGGTCTGTGCGTGTGCCTCATTATGGAGTTCTTGTTCAGGTGTATGTGCATTTCTGATGGGTGTCATCAGCCATGGCTCCAGTGCATAACCAGCATCCCCCACTAGGTGGCCATAAGGGATGTCCCCATTGGCAAATCTCTGGTACAGCTGCATCATATGCCAAATGTGGGAGTCGTGATAGCTTCCAGGACAGCCAGCACACAATTCATTATAATGCCCTGGGCATTGCACATGACCTGGCAGTTGATGGAGGGGAAGCCCTTGCAGTTGATGTAGACCCTACCCCGCTCACTGGGTGGTGCTTTGATGCACATGTGTGTGCAGTCTATAGCACCCACTACCTCAGGGTATTCTGCTATTTGGTGGAAGAGACGCATATTGCTGGTCAATGCCTCATGGCTGTTGTGGAAATATACATGCTCACCGGCATGTGCTGACATGGCATCCAGGAACTGGTGGAGTACCCTGGATGCTGATGCCTGTGAGATCTCCATGATATCCCCAGTTGGCCTTTGGAAGGTATCTGTGGCTTGTATTCTTAGGCCTACACATGCCTTGGTATAGACTGGGATGGGTTACTCTCTGTTGGTTCTGTGTGTGAGGTGTGGCCAGCACAGCTCAACAGTTTGCTGTAGGAGGTCTCTGTCCACCCTATAGTGCTCCATTATCTCCAACTCATGTAGCCCCTGATAGGTTACCCTGGGTCTGTACACTCTTCTCCTTATTCTCACTGTGGGTTGGTCATCAGTATTCTCATCCTCACCACACTCAGCCTCTTCCACATCTTGATTTATGAGACCAAAAGCAGCCCCTGTCATTTTGTTGCTTTTGTTTGGTAAAATTTCCCAGCTTGTGTACACTGGTGGTGTAGAGTTCATGGGAAAAAACAGAGGGAAAGGTGTTTGCATAGTTTATAGTGGTGTGCTGGACTGGGCTGAGCTGCTGCCTGTGTGATTGGCTGTTTCTGATACATTCCACCTGCTAGCTATACTAGTTCTCCTTGATTACCTTCTTACTGCTGTTTTCCCTTCCCATTGCCTTCCTGTTTAAGCCCAGGGGCGTGCCATGCAAACACAATGCTCAGATGTGCATGGGGGCTGCTATTTCCTGGTTTACTTTTTTCCTTTAAAACACAGTGTGCAGCATGTACACCCGCTTAGGCAGTGTAAGGAGTGCTTGGCAGCTTCAGACACACCCCCTTGCTTAGCTCTGCTAAGCTAAGGACAAACCTGAGCCACAGGGCTCCAATAAGCTTACAAATGCCTGACACACCCCTCTATGATGTCAGCAAGCTCTTAGGCTTGCACCATGGTCTTCCTGCACCTATAAAGCTGGGTGCAGGCTAGCAATGAGGGGAAATCTGTGATTAAGTATCATTCCCCTCATTTGCATAACATTGCCTGCTAATGCCTAGTTACAAGTCTGACACTGACCCTTCCCCCTTAGCAACCACTATTTACTGACCATGTTGTCTTCTGCCTCCCATTGAGTAAAATGGCAAAATTGTCATTTTGGATAGAATGCTTATTTCAAGTTTTTTTTTTTTTTTCTGGCCAATCCCATTTGCACACCACTGCCCTATGCTTAAACAGCCAAAATCAGCCCCAAAAATAAAAGTTATTTTTTTATTTTTGCAACTGTTTTCCATGCCAATGGTCATATATTTGGCCATTGGCATGCTTTACACATTATATACACACTTTATGTGGAACTGTCATGGCTCCATTTTGTAGTCTGCAGAAATGTACTCTGTTACTAACCGAGTACATTTCTGCAGATTACACTAGTCCTACACAGCCGGCTGCCAGCTTCCTGGATCGCAATTTGACCTCATTTGCATGGTTTTCACCTGCAAATGGGGTACTTTGCATACAGGAGCTGTGTTCATGTAGGAATAGTGCAGGAGCACTCGTGCACATCCTGGGAGCTTGTTCCTGGATCTCTCGGTGGCCATATTGCCTCCAGCAGCTCCTGCACTATTCCTGCACACTGTGCAGAGCTTGCTAAATCCCAGGGATAGTTTTGTCAATTGAACAAGAAATAAAAGCTACATAGTAATTTACCATTTCTGTACATTGTTTGTGGGAGGGAGGTGAAAGATATATGTTTTAATAGTAGTGTGAAGAGGTTTCCTTCATAGTGAGGATGTGATGTCCAAGAGAGGAAGTGAAGCCTAGACAGAGCTAAGAGGTGAAATAGAAGAGGAGGTCAAAGAAGTAAGCAAGAATAGGGGACAGGTAGAGGACTGTCTTAGGGGTAGTAGGAAAGATTATGGGGGGAAGAGTACAGTGAAAGGGCCAGTTACTTTTTAAGTATTCCTTGATAGCTGCTTTGAATTTTTGTTGGGTGATTGAGGGACCTAATTTCTAATAGCAGCCTTTTCCAAGAGATCGTAGGATGGTAGCTAAGGATGTTGCATCCCAGTTTGGTCTTAGGTTTGTAGATTTGTAGAAGATTTTGGTCTGAGCTACGAAGTGATCTAGGTTGAGAACATTGACAGATAGCACTAGATAAGCTGGAGCAATAGGAAGGCTAGTAAAGAATGGAGTGAATAATTTGAAGCTGAAAGAGGAGGAGCTGGTGAGGTAATTCTAACCAGTTTAAGTATTTTAGTGAGCGACAGTGATAGGATTTGTGCATCTGGTGCAATGCAAATCTGGCTACTTTGTTGTAGGCTGATTCTAGTTTAGTAAGGAGAGAAGAGTTCAGATTTGTGAGGATTTGGGCTCTATACAATAGACTGGGTAGGAAGTAAGTATGCCAGAGGGTCACATTTGCTTTGTTTGTTAGAAACTTTTTGTTTCTATATAGAAGGCCCAGTTTTAGATGAGTCTTATGGATACAGTTCTTAACATGTAAGTTGAACTTAAGTTGATCATCTATAATAACACCTAAAGGTTTAGTGCTAGATTCGACTTTGATAGGGGTGTTATTGAGAGACAGAATAGTGAACGTAGGTTTAAGGTGGTTAACATTTTAGGTGAGAAGAGTAAGAGTTTTGTTTTTTTTTAGGGTTAAGAATAAGCAGGTTGTTAGATAGCCAGGTTTTGACTGAGTTAAAGTTTGCCTGAGTGACAGAGATGAGTTCAGAAAGGGTGTCAGCAATGGTGATGACTATAGAGTCATCTGCATATTATACTAGTCATGACTGAGGGCAGGAAGTATAGAGGAGGTTAGTGAAGATATTAAAAAGTATTGGGCCAAGAATGGAGCCTTGGGGACACCCATTTTAACTGGCAGAGAAGGGGAGAGAGCAGTAAGCCATTTCACAGATTGCAAACGATCAGAGAGGTAGCTAGAAAAACAGGCAACGGTAAAAGTGGAGAAGTTAAGGTTAGTCAGTTTAGTCAATAGAAGTGAGTTAGACACAGTATCAAATGCTTTTGAAAGGTCTAAGAAGAGGCAGGAGATGAGTTTGTTTTTATCTCTGGCCACAGAAATAGTATTAAGGAAGGATATGAGGGCAGTAGTCGTACTATGGTTAGGGCCTAAGCTGTGTTGCGTAGGTGTAAACAGATTTTATTGTAGTAGTTGTTCCATGACTTGCTTATGTATGGATTTTTATGTATAGGTAGAGTGTAAAATTCTTTCCAGATAGAAGACACCTTTGACTCAGCGATAGAGCAATTTATCAAGATAGACACTGGGAGAGCAAGTTAGTTAGCTGTTAATTGAAGGAAATAGGAAGGAATATTATCTGCAGATGTGGAGCAGGGCTTTAGTTTAGAGAGTAAAGATTGAATGTAGCTAGTAGGAACAGACTTGAGAGAAAAATAATTTAGAAGAATTTAAAGTAGAACAGGGTTCAGAGAAGTTGGTGGTACAGTTATTAATAGGGTTAGTTGAGTTAGCGGTAGAGGGGTCAAAGGTAAACAACTTAGAAATAGATTTGATAAAGTAGTTGTTAAAGATGGCAGCAGTTTTTCAGATGTCTTGTTAGGGCAGGGATTGGGAGAAGAAGGGTTCCCTGGATGCAATATTTGGTTAATTGAGTACCAAAATTTGTTGGGGTTTGATCTTTGAGCTGTAGGAGGGTTAAAGTAGAATTCTTTTTTATTTCTAATAATGTGTTTCTTTGTCAGAATTCTGAGTTCTTTGTATTTTTGTAAGTTGGTGGGAAGCTTAGTTTTCATCCATGTTTTCCACATCCTGTCTCTAGATTTCATTAGGGTGTGAGTAGCAGCAGTTAGCCATGGGGATATTTTTGACTTTATATGGACTGTACAAAGAGATGTGAGGCTGTTGACAACATTAAGAAAGCTAGAGTTGAATGAGTGGACTGCTTCAGTGAGGGAGAGTTGGGTTAGATTAGTCCAGTTTATTCTAGAGAGAAGAGCTTTAAAGGTCTCAGGGCTGGAATGAGGTAGTTTGCAACAGGTCATATATCTTTGCGGCCTGGCAAAGTGAGGAGTGAATCTAAGAAATTTACTGGGGTGTGGTCACTTAGGGAGTTAGATAAGGTTTCAGAGTTATGGTATTTACAGGGATCAGAAACTAATATCCAGTCTATAAGAGTACAATGGTGCTAGAATTGTTAATATGGGTTGGTTCAGATATGAGTTGTGTAAACCCATGAAAGTTAATAGATGAGGTAGATGTGGAGAGCAGAGGGTTAACCAATTTATATTTACTTCCCTGAGGGGGGGGGTGGTGGTTTCATTTGAGATATGTTAAGAGAGATATGAGAGAATATTTTACAGCACAGGAATGTTGTCCCCTGGAGGAATGTAAATGGCTACTATAGTGATAGTAGTGAAGTTATTAAGTTTAAAGTTAGTTGTCAGGAGTTCAGCAGAAGGAAGGGATGGAATAGGTATGTTAGAACAAGAAAGAGTGAGTTGGTTGGAGTAGAGTTTGGCAACTCTTCCACCTTTTTTTTGGTGATCAAGGTGAAGGATATTGTAATCAGGGGTAGTATTTGTTTATCAAGGTGTTGAGGTTTCAACCAGGTTTCTGTAAGGTAGATTATATTTGGAGTATGGTTGGCAATCCAGACATGGAATTCATTTACTTTGTTTAATATACTTCTAATATTACGAACAAAAAGATGCAAACCAACCAGGAACAAAGAAGAAAAAACAAATGTCAGGAACCAGAAGGAGAGGCAAAAAAGGTATTAGCGTACCACACTTTATTCAACTTTTTCATCCAAAGACTTCGTCAGAATACACAAAATTCATCTAAATCAGTCAGTTAAATAGTCACACCAATACAATAATTGATTCATCAATCAATATAAAACATATTGTTTAAAACCCATACAAAGAAAAAAGCAGAAAAAAATAAATAGTAAATACATCTGTGAATGTGTAAATAAAGAACAAGGAAAATTCACGCTAATCAAAATATGCCTGGAAATCCAGGTCCTTATTTAACTTTAACTTCCTATATCATAAAAAACAATTAATATTAATAGCTTCATTTAGTCCAGGTTTTTTATCAGAAAAAAGTCTAATTTGCCATAAAGTTTCCCTTTGCTCTAAAAAATTATTGAAATCCCCACCCCTGATGTCTGTATTACAAACTTCTAAAATAGAAAAAATACATTTTTTATATTTTTCACACTCTAGGGTATGATGAAAAAGTGCATTCTTACAATCCTTAGTTTTAATACTATAATTATGTTCCCTTATACACTCCCTTAGTGTCCGGGTAGTCATCCCGAAGTAAAATGCTGGACAACCACTACACATACCAATATATATAACCCCTTTAGTGGAACAGTTAACAAAACCGGGAACTTCAAAGGTAGTATTAAGATGTTCCAACATGATAAAAGGCCCCTCAGAAATGAATCTACAATGATTACATTTACTACAACAAAACATACCCCTTTTATTCGTCAAAGGTCTATTAGATTTTTGGTCAGCAGTTTTCAATAACCCTTTAAAATTAAAACAGTTTCTAAAAACACATTTAGGTTGATCATTTAAACTCTTAAATAAATCAGCATTACCTTTTAATATACACCAATTCTTCTCCAAAATATTTTTAATGTTATAATAATCAACTGTCATATCTAAAGAACAAACTACATCAAAGGAAGTTCTACCATTAACATCCCTATCCTTGTTTCCTACAAAATTTTTCAAAGTCATCCTTAAAATTGCCGGATAAAGAGAGTCTCGTTTATTCAATATCTCCCTACTAAGATCATTCAAAAAAACGGGGTCATAACCCCTATTAACAAACATAGATTTGATTAATTCAAATTCCTTTATCAAATCACTGTTCCTAGTAGTCATATGGCAAGCTCTAATGAACTGTCCTTTAGGAATATTTTTCTTTACATACTTGGGATGGTTACTTTTAAAATGCAAATAGCCATTAGTAAAGGTCTTTTTTCTATAAACTGTACTTTGAAATTTATTTGTCTGATTATCCCACCAGAGAGTAACATCTAAAAAACTAACTGGAAGTTTCCCTTCACTAAGAACAAATTTCAAGAAATCTGATGAGTTATTAAGATCGACCAAAAAAGCATCTAATATATCATAATTACCCTGTATAATGAAAAAAAGATCATCTACAAATCTACTATAAAATAACATTTTATATTTTTCTTTTATTTTAACCATAAAATCGGTCTCCCATCGAGCCATAACCATATTGGCATATGATGGAGCAGCCGCGGATCCCATGGCTACCCCTCTCTTTTTCTTATAGTAGGTATTGTCAAATATAAAAAAAATATTATTCAGGATAATATAAATTAAGCCACAAACTAAAGAAATATTCCCTGTTTTCATAGTACTATTTATTTTTTTCTGCTTTTTTCTTTGTATGGGTTTTAAACAATATGTTTTTAAATTGATTGATTAATCAATTATTTTATTGGTGTGACTATTTAAGTGACTAATTTAGATGAATTTTGTGTATTCTGACGAAGTCTTTGGATGAAAGCGTTGAATAAAGTGTGGTACGCTAATACCTATTTTTGCCTCACCTTCTGGTTCCTGACATTTGGTTTTTCTTCTTTGTTCCTGGTTAGTTTGCATCTTTTTGTTCATGGTTTTCGTTTTTGGGTGCATTCGAGATGGCGGAGGTTGTCAATGATCCGTTATTGGAGCTTTCTGTTCATTCTACTCCTAAGGACAAAGATAAAGATCACAATTCTGGACTTTTCCAGGTACTTTTAATTTTAATCAATAACCTTACCTATATTAAACGTCTTGGACCTACTCCCTGATATAATGGGTCTAAAGGGCGGTTCATCTATATTCTTATGAATTTTAGGAATACCCACTATAGAAGCTAATACAGGATGTTCAACCTTAATATAAGTATAGATGTCATTATTGATCCTGTTGGGTGAAAAATATAGAACAGCTATTGTTTCGACTGTGGATATATTGCATGATATGAAATCTGAAACTTGCACTTTTAGTAAATCTTGCATTTTGGAATTTGGCATATATTCAGGTAAAGTTAAGAAGATTTTAATGAACAACTGGCATATAATATCTGCTGATCAAGATATAGCACCCACATTAGGTGAATGCCCAAGGTTTGTTTATAAGGTAGGAGCCAACATAAAATCTATTTTAGAGAAGGGTATCTTTATTAAGAAGACAGAATACATGAAAACTGCAAAATGTGGGGCATGTAAACAATGTCACACTATATTTCAGGGAGACAGTGTGAAATTGGATAATTACAAACACACAAATTAAATTCTGTGGGGGCAACTGTACAACTAAAATGGTGATGTATATTGCCATCTGTAGAACATGTTCAGGATTCTATATAGGTAAGACTCAAAGGAGTTTAAATAAACGTATATGCTCTCACCTTTATAGCATCAGAAGGAAGGATGAAAAAAATGCTTTGTATAAACATATTAAACAATATAATAAAAATAAAGAAATAAACTGTTGCGCACCGTATAAAGTGGAACACCAGTAGAAAAAAAGCCAGAATATGTATAAAAGTAACAAACAACTGCTGGCATTCACACTCGCTCCTTAAATCTAGCGTGTTTTTGTTATAAACAAATTTGAATGTTAAGAAGTCACAATCTATTCAGACTTGCCCAGAATAGTTATACAGTCTTTCCAAAGTAAACGTCTTTTCAGTCCAAGAATACCAAAAACCAAAAGGTAGTTGTGCAGGCAATTCAATACAACGACTATTCAGTCAAGAAAATGCTGGATACTCCAAATAATGAAATAAAGTCTATTTATTGGATCCACAAACAAAACGGTTAGCGCTTTCACATGAAATGCTTTTTCAAACCAATACACTTCCTTTACAAGTGCTGTCCTTATATAATAGATTCTCATTTAAAAATCAATTAATCAATTTTCATTTTAAAGTGAAAGAACCCAAAATGGGAAATGCCTTCTAAAAAAGTTTTTTAAAAAAGACATCTAATATTCTAAAAGATACATGAAAATCACAATTAATTGTTTAGTATATTATATCACATAAAATGAGCATGTGTATATATTGATTAATATACATATAATCTATGCAATGTGCATATATCTCTTTGTTATTAGAGGTATATAATATATATAAAAATGCTTAAAATATGTATATATATAAAAAATGTAAATATATAAAAAATATATATGTCTAAACAATATATATATGTATAAATATAAAAATATACATGTATATAGAGAACACCATGTTATAACATCATCTATCACTTTCTGAGTCTTCTGTTTTTTAATATTGGTTTTAATGGTACTCTTTCATTTAAGCCAGGGAAACAGTGTGCTCTGGTTTTTACAATCCATTGAGTTTCCACTGACTCTGTGTAATTTTTCAAATCACCTCCACGAATACTAGGTTCTAATCTTTGTAACACAGAAAACATAAAACTATGTGTGTTATCTGTATTTAAAGTGTGTTTTGACAATGCATTTACTGTTGACTTAATTCGTATCTGGTAAAGGTGTTCCCGGATGCGTTCTTTTAGCATCCTGTTTGTCTTACCTATATAAAAAGACATACATGATGTACACCTTGCTAAATAAATTAAATGTTTAGATTCACAATTTGTATTGGTTTTTATATTAAATATTTCTCCTGTAACTGGATGTATAAAACTAGCAATGTTAGAGATACATTGACAATAGTTACATTTGTTGCAAGGTTTAGTGCCATAAAATTGTAAGCAAGTATCTTTTGTTTTATAATCTGAGCAGCATAACATTCTATGCAAATTTTTCTTGTTTCTATATGCAAAACAGGGCTGTTCTTTAATATACTGTGATATATCTGGGTCCAATCTAAGAATATCCCAGTGTTTAGTGATACATTGTTTTATATCTCTGATATCTTGAGTGTAGCAAAGTGTATATCTGGTAATATTTTCATTCGTGTCCATAATAAGATTTTGTCTTAACCTATATTCAGAAATGCCCATATCTGAAAAATAGGGGTTGCATGTCCTTGCCTTAAATCACTAACCTGTCTAAAAAGACTATAGTCTCTATTGCTAAAATTCTTTGCTAATTTATTCATCTCTTGTTCAAAAGGTATGGGACTTGAATTGAGTCTAGAGATTCTCATACCTTGGCCTTTTAAAACATTTTTAAAAACATGCGGTGGATGCATACTGTCCCTACTTAATAAGCTGTTTCTATGACATAATTTTCTGTGCATTCCTGTGTTAAAATCACCACTAGGTAAATGCCAAATTTGTATATCTAAAAAAGAAATATCATTCAGAGAAAATGTAGTAGTAAATTTTAAAAATGATGTTAATTGATTGACCTGTAACTCAAATGCCAGTAACTCTTGTTTGTTCCCCTGCCATAAAAAGAAGAGGTCATCCACGAAACGCTTATAAAATATTACGTATTTCCTGTATTTCTCTAAACCAAATAACTTTTTCTCTTCCCAATGAGCCAAACCCAGATTGGCATAACTATTGGCACATGGTGTGCCCATAGCTACGCCATTCCTCTGGAGATAAAAGGTCTCCTCAAACATGAAAACATTACTTTCCAGCACTAATTCTAATAGTGTACATATAAAATCTATTTTAGTAGGGGTAAAACCAGAATGTAAAGTCATATATTCATATATGTATTTTAAACCTATGTCATTAGGAATCATCGTGAATAGGGACTGTACATCCATGGTTACTAATATCAAGTTGGAATTATTCTGCTGTTCCTTAGTAGCATCATAAAAATCCAAAATAAATTCTTTGGAATCCTTGAGTATAGTGCCATGGTTATTTAGCAGGGGATGCAATTGTTTCTCAATATAATAACTAATGTTTTCAGTGACCCAACCACGACCTGAAACAATAGGTCTCATTGGTGGGTTCATTTCATTTTTGTGAATTTTTGGTAGGCCTTTAATGACTGGGGTTACAGGTTCATCTAGTAATAAAAAATCATAGAGTTGCTAGTCCATAAGATGCAACTTATACATGTCTTCAAGGTTATTATAGATGTTAGAAATTATATTCTTTACTTCCTGACAAGATAAAATTTGATAGTAATCTGCATCACTAAGAAGTTCCAGCATTCTTCTTATATAGTCAGTCTTATTAAATATGACTATAGGGCCTCCTTTATCAGCAGGTCTAATTGATATATTATTATCTGATATTAGGCCATCTAATGCTTGTAACTGTTTACGAGATAAATTACTTCTTTGAGTTTTATTTCTATTACTATGTAGGGAATATAAATCTTTTTCTACGGCTCTGCCAAATACCTCAATTATGGGATTCAAACTGGGTACTAAAAGACTTGGTTTTTTAAAAATTATAGGACTGTCCTCTATTCTTTGGTTAGTAAACATAACCTTAAGCTGCAAATTTCTAATAAAAAGTTTTAAGTCCAAAATACATTCGGTAATTGAGCTACTTTTTGAAGGAATAAATGTTAGACCTTTATTAAGTACCTCCATATCATATTTGTCTAATAATCTATTCGATAAATTGTGCACTAGTTCAGTTTTTCCCACATTTTTTTGATTGTGGGTTCTTTCAGATCGTAAGTGGGGGTCTTTCTCTTTTGTCTGCCCCTGCTCATGGATCGCTCTCTCCCTTTCTTGCGAAATTCTGCTATAGGGAAAGGGCAGGAAATTTCACCATCTTTACTTAATACTTCATTAATACGAGTTTTACTATGAACTACTTGTGACTCAGTTGCTTTTCCTGCAGATAATGCATCACTATAAGATGGAACCTGATTCATTTATGCATTTACTTTGGGTTGTATATTATTCCCCTGAGTGTTGGTCAAATTTACAGTTTCAACATTTCCACCCTGCTCAGTAGTTACTTCTATATTGTCTTTACTCTGTGCACTTTCTATTTCAGTATTATTTAAAGTGTGCATTGCCATATGATTACCATTCTGTCTAGTGTTGGAGATTGCAGAATACCTTGGCCAAGTAAACACTTGATTGTTAGTAAAATCAAAAACATCTCTAGCAAGCTTATGCTTTTTTTGTTCTAGTAACCTTTTTTCATATAACAAAACATTGTCCATGATTCTCTCTAATTTAGTTTCCAACAATATATTATCAAAGTCATTATGTAATACATAAAGTCTGTTATTAATAGAATCACACAATGTTTGTTCCTCAGGTAGGTAATAGTCATTTAAGAGCTTCATGTAATTAAAGCTCACCTCTAAGTTGAGTTGCTGCCAGCGTCTCAACAATTCAGGAAACGTGTTGCCTGTCGTAGGCATTTTTAGAACTCTCAGTCCCCTCGGCACAACACGCTTCTGTATGCAAGTTTCAAAATGAAACCTCTGCATTTGTAGTCGTTTTAATTTTAATAACTCTATTTCAAGCAGATTTAATGATGAATTCAGCTTTTCAAAGTCACAGGTATTAATTGTCTCTTCAATTCCGGTTGGTGAAATTTCATAATCCATTAATGGGTTATTCTCACTGTCAAGGCAGCGTTTTAGTCTTTCCATCGAGCTCCGTTCCTTTGATGTACTTCCTGGATTGTAGGGAAGTTCTAAGTTAATATTTACGTCATTTCCGTTTTTTTGTCCATCAGCCATGGAGCTATCCGTGTTAGCAACATCCAAAAGCACAACTATAATAAAAATAAAGAAATAAACTGTTGCGCACTGTATAAAGTGGAACACCAGTAGAAAAAAAGCCAGAATATGTATAAAAGTAACAAACAACTGCTGGCGTTCACACTCGCTCCTTAAATCTAGCGTGTTCTTGTTATAAACAAATTTGAATGTTAAGAAGTCACAATCTATTCAGACTTGCCCAGAAGAGTTATACAGTCTTTCCAAAGTAAACGACTTTTCAGTCCAAGAATACCAAAAACCAAAAGGTAGTTGTGCAGGCAATTCAATAAGACTATTCAGTCAAGAAAATGCTGGATACTCCAAATAATGAAATAAAGTCTATTTATTGGATCCACAAACAAAACGGTTAGCACTTTCACATGAAATGCTTTTTCAAACCAATACACTTCCTTTACAAGTGCTGTCCTTATATAATAGATTCTCATTTAAAAATCAATTAATCAATTTTCATTTTAAAGTGAAAGAACCCAAAATGGGAAATGCCTTCTAAAAAAGTTTTTTAAAAAAGACATCTAATATTCTAAAAGATACATGAAAATCACAATTAATTGTTTAGTATATTATATCACATAAAATGAGCACGTGTATATATTGATTAATATACATATAATCTATGCAATGCGCATATATCTCTTTGTTATTAGAGGTATATAATATATATAAAAATGCTTAAAATATGTATATATATAAAAAATGTAAATATATAAAAATATATATGTCTAAACAATATATATATATATGTATAAATATAAAAATATACATGTATATAGAGAACACCATGTTATAACATCATCTATCACTTTCTGAGTCTTCTGTTTTTTAATATTGGTTTTAATGGTACTCTTTCATTTAAGCCAGGGAAACAGTGTGCTCTGGTTTTTACAATCCATTGAGTTTCCACTGACTCTGTGTAATTTTTCAAATCACCTCCACGAATACTAGGTTCTAATCTTTGTAACACAGAAAACATAAAACTATGTGTGTTATCTGTATTTAAAGTGTGTTTTGACAATGCATTTACTGTTGACTTAATTCGTATCTGGTAAAGGTGTTCCCGGATGCGTTCTTTTAGCATCCTGTTTGTCTTACCTATATAAAAAGACATACATGATGTACACCTTGCTAAATAAATTAAATGTTTAGATTCACAATTTGCATTGGTTTTTATATTAAATATTTCTCCTGTAACTGGATGTATAAAACTAGCAATGTTAGAGATACATTGAAATTAGTTACATTTGTTGCAAGGTTTAGTGCCATAAAATTGTAAGCAAGTATCTTTTGTTTTATAATCTGAGCAGCATAACATTCTATGTAAATTTTTCTTGTTTCTATATGCAAAACAGGGCTGTTCTTTAATATACTGTGATATATCTGGGTCCAATCTAAGAATATCCCAGTGTTTAGTGATACGTTGTTTTATATCTCTGATATCTTGAGTGTAGCAAAGTGTATATCTGGTAATATTTTCATTTGTGTCCATAATAAGATTTTGTCTTAACGTATATTCAGAAATGCCCATATCTGAAAAAATAGGGGTTACATGTCCTTGCCTTAAATCACTAACCTGTCTAAATGTTTCATTAATTTCCTTAAGACTATAGTCCCTATTGCTAAATTTTTTTGCTAATTTATTCATCTCTTGTTCAAAAAGTATGGGACTTGAATTGAGTCTAGAGATTCTCATACCTTGGCCTTTTAAAAATTTTTAAAAACATGCGGTGGATGCATACTGTCCCTACTTAATAAGCTATTTCTATGACATAATTTTCTGTGCATTCCTGTGTTAAAATCACCACTAGGTAAACGCCAAATTTGTATATCTAAAAAGAAATATCATTCAGAGAAAATGTAGTAGTAAATTTTAAAAATGATGTTAATTGATTGACCTCTAACTCAAATGCCAGTAACTCTTGTTTGTTCCCCTGCCATAAAAAGAAGAGGTCATCCACGAAACGCTTATAAAATATTATGTATTTCCTGTATTTCTCTAAACCAAATAACTTTTTCTCTTCCCAATGAGCCAAAACCAGATTGGCGTAGCTATTGGCACATGGTGTGCCCATAGCTACGCCATTCCTCTGGAGATAAAAGGTCTCCTCAAACATGAAAACATTACTTTCCAGCACTAATTCTAATAGTGTACATATAAAATCTATTTTAGTAGGGGTAAAACCAGAATGTAAAGTCATATATTCATATATGTATTTTAAACCTATGTCATTAGGAATCATCGTGAATAGGGACTGTACATCCATGGTTACTAATATCAAGTTGGAATTATTCTGCTGTTCCTTAGTAGCATCATAAAAATCCAAAATAAATTCTTTGGAATCCTTGAGTATAGTGCCATGGTTATTTAGCAGGGGATGCAATTGTTTCTCAATATAATAACTAATGTTTTCAGTGACCCAACCACGACCTGAAACAATAGATCTCATTGGTGGGTTCATTTCATTTTTGTGAATTTTTGGTAGGCCTTTAATGACTGGGGTTACAGGTTCATCTAGTAATAAAAAATCATAGAGTTGCTAGTCCATAAGATGCAACTTATACATGTCTTCAAGGTTATTATAGACGTTAGAAATGATATTCTTTACTTCCTGACAAGATAAAATTTGATAGTAATCTGCATCACTAAGAAGTTCCAGCATTCTTCTTATATAGTCAGTCTTATTAAATATGACTATAAGGCCTCCTTTATCAGCAGGTCTAATTGATATATTATTATCTGATATTAGGCCATCTAATGCTTGTAACTGTTTACGAGATAAATTACTTCTTTGAGTTTTATTTCTATTACTATGTAGGGAATATAAATCTTTTTCTACAGCTCTGCCAAATACCTCAATTATGGGATTCAAATTGTGTACTAAAAGACTTGTTTTTTTAAAAATTATAGGACTGTCCTCTTTTCTTTGGTTAGTAAACATAACCTTAAGCCGCAAATTTCTAATAAAAAGTTTTAAGTCCAAAATACATTCGGTAATTGAGCTACTTTTTGAAGGAATAAATGTTAGACCTTTATTAAGTACCTCCATATCATATTTGTCTAATAATCTATTCGATAAATTGTGCACTAGTTCAGTTTTTCCCACATTTTTTTGATTGTGGGTTCTTTCAGATCGTAAGTGGGGTCTTTCTCTTTTGTCTACCTCTGCTCATGGATCGCTCTCTCCCTTTCTGGTGAAATTCTGCTATAGGGAAAGGGCAGGAAATTTCACCATCTTTACTTAATACTTCATTAATACGAATTTTACTACGAACTACTTGTGACTCAGTATCTTTTAGAATATTAGATGTCTTTTTTAAAAAACTTTTTTAGAAGGCATTTCCCATTTTGGGTTCTTTCACTTTAAAATGAAAATTGATTAATTGATTTTTAAATGAGAATCTATTATATAAGGACAGCACTTGTAAAGGAAGTGTATTGGTTTGAAAAAGCATTTCATGCGAAAGCGCTGACCGTTTTGTTTGTGGATCCTATAAATAGACTTTATTTCATTATTTGGAGTATCCAGCATTTTCTTGACTGAATAGTCGTTGTATTGAATTGCCTGCACAACTACCTTTTGGTTTTTGGTATTCTTGGACTGAAAAGTCGTTTACTTTGGAAAGACTGTATAACTATTCTGGGCAAGTCTGAATAGATTGTGACTTCTTAACATTCAAATTTGTTTATAACAAGAACACGCTAGATTTAAGGAGCTAGTGTGAACGCCAGCGGTTGTTTGTTACTTTTATACATATTAAACAATATGGTGACAAACATTATTTTAATTTTGGTATAGTGGACATTGTGCACACCAATAACAGAGGGGGTGACTTTAATAATTTATTATTATATAAAGAATTTTGGTGGCAAATATATACGGATGCTTCCACTATACCAGGTTTAAATGACACTGTGTCTGTCAAACCACTATTGGTCTTAAAATGAACTATCTATTAGGCACATTGTTATATGTTTTTAAACATGTTTTGATATGATGTAAATGTAAATGTTTTTGTTAACATTTTTTCAGTTTTTTAACTTGTTTACTTTATCAACACATATTATATGTAGCATTGCTTTTAGAAATAACATGAATATTATTTAACATTTTATGAATAGAGAACAATGGTCAAGGATGTGTGTATAGCTTTAAAATTGCAAACTGAATTTTGGCGCCAAAAATGTTATTTAAACAACTGTGATGCAAGCTATGGTGTTCTGAGGAAGCTTGTTTTATTCAAGTGAAAGTGCTTAACCGTTCTTTGTTTGTTGGCATTACAATAAACTTTTGTTTACTTCTACTTGGTTTCATTGAAGGTGTTGTGGACTGGTATGAGCGTTGAATAGGGGCGAATTCCCAAGACACAGAGACGGAATTTTGCACACAGTGCATTTGCTGCTTTTTCTTTTCTAGTTGAACTTTTATGGTTGCTGCACTGTTTGCTTCAGTTGAGTTCTAAATTCATTAGCTCCAATCTATAAAAATTAATAAAACACAGAATTGTACCTTGGCTGTCGTTAGATACTAAGCAGTTGATTTCTTTAAGAGATTTGGCATGAATACTTTGGAAAAGTAATAGCTGTATTTCTAATCAGCAAAATGTAAAACCATTAGAAATACTGCAAACAAGATGGTGCATAAAGCTAAACAAAATGATTTCAATAACCACCAAATATTTATCAATATAATACTAGACGTTTATGACAAACTATTAATATAATATCTCTAGGAAAAGCATCTCTGCCTAATACATTACTTGAGGAAACTGACTATAACATCATTACCATGATGAACTACTAGGTTACTGACTCAATATCCTCTTTAATTAACTAGCATAATCACACACACTAGTCAATAGACACAATCAGCATATGGAACTTAACATTAAGACTAATACTATAACTCAAGCACCCCACACTCACTCATGACAGTCATCTTGAGAGATATGTAACAATTATGATAGTAAAATTGCCAATATCATTTCCATGTTAAACAAGCCATGTGTAGTAGAACCATATGTCCCTATCACATGGAAACACAACTATACTGAATCTTCAGACCAACCAGGAACATCAGTTGAAATTTCAAAGTTTAGACTTATTTCTTGCTTATTACTTTTACTCAAGACACTTGAAAAATGTCTACATAGCCAACCTCAACATCATTTAAAGGCAAGATAATAAAAAAATCTCATTACTATTCCAAAATGAGCATACTAATTGGACAATCCAACCAGTGTGGTAAACAACAAAGCAAGAAACAGACTGGAAGATCAGATGTGCAGTGGCTTATAATCCCACCAGTGTGCCCATTGTGAATTCAAGATATACCAACAGAAAAAAATTCTGGCCACTGAAGTACCATTGAGTGGCCAGACTTTCTATTCATAAATGCTGAAGGACAGATCAAAATTTAAGAAACATCAGGTATACTCTGCAAAACTAAACAAACAGGAACCTACCTAATTTTCCTTATATATTTTGCTGTCCCTTGTAAATCTCTATTTTTTTTTAAGTAAAAAAAAGCATTAGTGGAAATTCTGTTTTGTCCAATGCTTCTCCTGCACTGATGTACTGTTCAAGGATGGGAACATAAGTCCATATGCATGCACAGTACATCAATATAGGGAAGATAACATGCAAGAAGACAAATGTGCCCTTATACAAATACATTATTTAAGAAAGTTAAGCAATTTTTTTCTTAAATAATGTTATTGTATAATAGCAATAATCTACTCCTTGAAAAAATACACAAGAAACAAGTACAGGAGCACTCCAAGGCTGACCAAATAAATCCATATAAACGTAATACGAAATCACTGGTAGGCAGCAAACACGATACATATATCTTCAAAATTCTAAGTTTATTTGTAACAGAACAAATAGGTTAGTGCTTTCACCCTCTTGGGCTTCTTCAGACCTTAAAACATCTCTCAAAAAAGCACTTCTTATATACTGAACAACTCATGACATCACTTCTTATCATTAATACAAACTATGAACTTTCATCTTTATTAAAACATTTAAAAAAATAAAAAACATTTAAAATAACATATATAAATAAGTAATGATAAGGGTTTGATCAAACCAGTTTTAAGAAATAGAAAGTTAGTTATTAAATAAAAGCCTTATGAATTGGTCGGTACTTATTTATATATGTAATTTTTAATGGTTTTTACAGTTTTTTAATATTTTTAATAAAGTTGAAAGTTCATAGTTTGTATTAATGATAGGAAGTGATCACTCAGACTTCACCCTTGTGATCAAACCACACCAACCATGGGTAAATCCTGATATACCCACTCACAGTCATGGATTATTGATTAAATAGCTTAATTACTTCAACTTATCATAGTTTCTGCCCATAATGTAGCATGTATTCAACTTGACTGTCATTTCTAAGCATTAAAACAATCCCCAGGATTCAGGAAGCCATATTTTCTGTGCAGAAAGAGTGTCGGAGTTCCTACATGGAAAATGGCCACCAAGCGATCCAGGAAAGTGCCGTTTTCACATGCACGAGCGGCCCTACACTGTTCCAGCATAGAAAACTGGCAAATATGCAAATCACCTCATTTGCTGGTGAAAACCATGCAAATGAGGTGATTTTGCGATCCAGCAAGCTGCCAGGTCTCCATGCTATAACAGTGTCAGTGCAGAAATGTATTCAGAAAATAACTGAGTACATTTCTCCATCGGACAAAATGGAGGCATGACAGCTCATGTAAAAGCATGCATTATGTTTAATACACATGCCACTGGCCAAATATAAGGCCACTGGCATTAAAAACAGATTATTGTTTTAAATTAAACTTTTTCTTGCTGATCTCGGCCGTTTAAGCTTAGGGCAGTGGCATGCAAATGGAATCGTGCCAAAAATAAAAAAAATGAGAAAAGTCAATTTTAAGTTAAATCTGCATTTTGCCATTATAGTCAGCAGCATGCAAAATGTAAACAATACCAGGGAGCACTGGTTGTCAAAGGGAAAGGGTCAGTTTAAGTGCAGTAACCAATGACCTACACACTGGGGTATGCAAATGAGGGGAGTTATACTGAATCACGGACTTTTTTAAAGTGTCAGCATGTACCTAACCATGTAGGTACAGCAATAGAACAGTACAAGTCTAAGAGTTGGATGACCTCATAAGGGGGAGTGTCATGCTTGGTGTAAGCTCATTGGAGCTCTGTGGCCCGTGTTTACCTGTAGCTAAATACAGCTAAGGTAGGGGGCATGTCTGAGGCTATATTGTCTTATTCCATGAAATGCAGAGTGTGTTTGCGCCCAGGGAGGGCTATTTCAGTTTAAAAGTGCTTACATTAACTAAATGGGTGTGCATGGTATGCAGTGGGCCTAAAAAAAAAAAAAAAAACAGAGAAAATAGCAGAACTGTTTACATTTGAGCACCGGGTATGAGCGGCGCACCTCGGGACTTAAATAGGGAGGAAGTGGGAAGGGGAAACAGCAGTAGGAAGGCAATCAAGGAGAACTAGCATAATTGGCAGGTGGAATGTATCAGAGTTAGTCAACTACACATGTAGCAGCCCAGTACACTAATATAAACTATGCAAACACCCTACAGACTGTTTTTTCCCACAAACTTTACACCACCTGTGCTTACAGATGGGGGATTTTTAACTGGCAAAAATAACTAAATATGTTAAAGGCTGCTGCTACTTTACTCCATCAATATGTGCTAGAGACTGAAGGTGGTGAGGAATGGAATGCTGCCAAATGACCCACAGTGAGGAGGAGGAAAAGAGTATACAGACCCAGGGTAACTACCAGGGCCTACATGAGCTGGAGATAGTAGAGTGCTATAGGATGGACATATACATTCTACAGCAAATTGTTGAGCTGTGCCAACCACGCCTTACACACAGAACTAGTAGAGGAGAACCCATCCCAGTGAATACCAAAGTATGTCTAGGCTTAAGAATACTAGCCATAGGTACCTTCCAAAGACCAACTGGGGATATCATGGGGGTCTCACAGGCATCAGTATCCAGGGTACTCCACCATTTCCTAGATGCCATGACACAACATGCCAATGAGCATATATACTTCTCCACTGCCTATGAGGCACTACATATGCATCTTTTCCACCATATAGCAGAATATCCTGAGATAGTTGGTGCTGTAGACTGCATGCACATCCACATCAAAGCACTACCTGGTGAGCGGGGCAGGGTCTACATAAACCACAAGGGCTTCCCCTCTATCAACTGCCAGGCCATGTGCAATGCCCAGGGCATTATCATGAATGTGTGTGCTGGCAGCCCTCGAAGCTATCACGACTCCCACATCTGACATTGTTCACAGCTGTATTAGGCATTTGCCAGGGGGGACATACCATATAGCCATCTAGTGGGAGATGCTGGCTATGCACTGGAGCCGTGGCTGATGACGCCAACAGAAATGCACATGAACAAGAACACCAGAATGAGGCACACGCACAAACCAGGATCATTGTAGAGCATGTGTTTGGGATACTGAAGTCACAGTTCCGCTGCTCTGACATATCCGGTGGAGCCTTGCAGTACTCTCCAGCTACATGTACACAAATGTTCATAGTATGTATCATGCTACACAATATGATCTTGCAGAAACAGCTGCAGCAGGAATAGCACGGGGCAGGGCCACACAGCCCCCCACCATTGCAAGGCCAGCACAGGCACAGAGGGACTCAGAGGAGGAACATCCTGATCCTGCCCCTGTAGGCAGAAGGAGGCATGCACAGTATACCCAGGCCTTGGCAAAGAGGCAACGCATAGCAGACACTGACACTATAGGGATCCAGGGACTGATACCTCTCTCTTACTCGCACATACAGTAAAAGGGATGCCAAACATGACACTACCTGAGCTTTACAATGTACAGGGACCGTACTATGTGCATCCAACATAGTCATCCCTCCAGCACTTTCCTCAATACTGGCCCAGCAACAAGGTAAGTCACTCCCTATCAATTACTGAATGGAGTAGTATGTTCTCATACATGTATGTATGATATGGATGCAAGCATGCAAGGGAATAGGGTGGCTGAATGGGATAGCAGCAGACAGCTATGTGAGACAGCAGGAAAGTCATAACAAATACTGGTGTCAACATACTAGACAACACTACACAAGGTGACAACCCCCACTGCAGTACATGTGATGGCCCAAAGAACTGTGGTTGTCAATAGGTCACACATATTGATGTCAATGAGGGTCACATATCCACCACCAGCCTCATCCAGCAGGACAGGTGTAGATGACCATGAAGAAAGGCTGGGTTAAGGCCCCCAAATAATGGCAATCATGAACAGCCTCCCACCAGACCTACACAGACATACTACAATAGGTTTGGCAGTTGCATTTCAGTTCTAAAGGGTAAGAGGTCTGAAACTGAAATATATGCTATTAAGATCTAACATGTGTACTCTACTGCTATGCCTCCTCTCTGCATGATAGGTCACAATACAATATGAAATGGAAGTCAGCAAAGTAACCAAAATACCAGTACAGTCATTTCAAATGTTAAAGTCTGCAGGTGTGCACCCCCCCCCCCACAATCCATTGTAGAAATGCAGTAACAGATGGCCTGCAGCACTCTCAAATGGCCTACAGTCCTCTGGCAAAGGCCCATGCCTCACCCATAGTGCCAATGTATGGAATGTCAGGGGGTACCAACTAACAACCTAATAGTAAACAGAAAACAAATGCAAGGCCATGTTGACAAATGCCAGTAGCATGACTCCCCATGTCCTACTGCAAGGATTGTGGATCAGGCCATAAATACTACTGTGATAAAGGCCCAGCTACAGGGATACCGCTGAGATATTGCTTACATAATGTTAGGTGGAGGAGAGAATAACAGAGGGGGAGGTATAAAAGCATGGATGTCATGGAGTGTGTAAAGTTTGAAACTCTAATGTCCACCCATTCTACTCCCAACTGCAATCCCATGAATGAATAGCCACAAAACCACTTGTAAACCACAATGTGAAGGTAAACTGACCAGATATACGAGTCCTGCCTCTGGATAACCTGGGTGTATCTGTACAACTGAGAGGTATGGCCCCCAGCAGGATATGGCCATTCCGAGAAGTTGAGAAAAGCACAAGGAGGAAACCCCAGCCAGCATACTAACAAGGTGCTGCACCTTTTACACAGAAAAAGCAGTCCATTGTCTGTAGCTACCCCTCCACAATGGCAAGTGTGCGCCAGAATGTGTAGTCTATATGCCTCAGAATATTGGTCTCAGCATCATTCATCTTGTATTTCCCAGTAAATAACTGTAAGCATGATAACTGTCAGTGGTTGATGACATGACACATCACAGTGTAAAATAGTACATATGTCAGAATATCTGTGCTACAACCAAACATGTCACACAAGCAGCACAGACATCAATAGTTACAGTATCCCCTGTATGTTAAGCCCATTGTGTCTACATATTGGTAACCTATCTACAAATATCCTGCAGAAACAGTTTGCTAAGTGTAGCTGTAGTACACAAAACCCTGAACTGGAGTCCAACCCTCCCTGGAATGGAGGCACAGTGCACACACTCAATATAGAAGGTCATACTGGGCATGCTCCTACACTTAGAGAAATGAAGCCCATGTCTTACAACACAGTGGACTACATATATTGGTTATTTGCAGCTGTCAGTGCACACAGACCAAACTGTACATCATTGATACTTCACACACACACACACACACACACACACACACACACACACACACACACACACACACACACACACACACACACATTGGATAGGAATGCATCCACATATCTAAGGCCAACATAATATAATATGTCAAACATACACACACACAGATGTGGGGAAGAGAAAGACAGACAGTGACAGACCGAATCCCATTATGAGGCCTATCCCACCCACTATACATCCCATTGGCCTATATCACATGATGTGCTGATGTCATTCACTGTAGAAATACCTTTGGTTAGCCCTCAGCCCATAGTGTCAGTGGTACTTTTGATAACTGTGTAACACTACAGTACAAATAGGTATCCATGTAGCAGTTGTAATCTTAGTCCTGTCAAATGTAAAGTTGTGTGTGAGTGTGTGTGTGTGTGTGTGTGTGTGTGTGTGTGTGTGTGTGTGTGTGTGTGTGTGTGTGTGTGTGTGTGTGTGTGTGTTTCTAGATGAATGTGGTTGAGGCCATTCACACTCACTAAATCTCCCATACCCTTCCTTTAGCACTGCTGCTGATGTCACTCACCTTCAGAGATACCTTTGGACAGGTCTCCAATAAATAAGCTCCGTGGCGATTGTGATTACTGCATAATATTATAGTGTAGCAAATTAGTTAGGTAGGAGTTCCAGTCCTGATTCTGGCAAGAGTAACTGTGTGCATCCTTGTAGCAACCTGATTTTGTGGTCATTCACACTTACAACACTTCCCTTACCATTCCTTTAGCACTGCTGCTGATGTCACTCACCTTCAAAGATACATTTGCTGAGCTTTCCAACCTCTAAGCTCCATGGTGCATGTGATATATGTGGAACAATGTAGTAGTAGTAACTGCATAGATATGGGTTTGAATCTCATTCCGTGTTTCTGTTTGTACATATGTATGTCCATACCTCAAAGATCTTGGCCCCTAGTATACATCTCAGTGCCTGACTTTAGCAGTCCTGCAGGTATCATCTTCCTTAGAAGTACCTGTTGGACACCCTAAACCATGTAAGGTCAGTGGTGCATGTGGTTAATGCATAACATGATGGTTTACAAAGATAGTTAGATAGAGGTTTGAATCTCACCACTGGCAAATGTAAACGTGTGTGTAGGTTAAAATGTTTTTTGGAATCTCTCATCCACTATACCACCCAATGCCAGTATTTAAAAGGACTGATGATGTTCCTCACCTTAGAAGTACCTTGGGACAACATCAGCCCTATAAGCTCCGTGGCGTGAGTGATAAACGCAGTACACCGCAGTAGCAATACATACCCTAAGTAGAGGTTTTAAACTCAGTACTGGCAAGTGTGTGTGTGTCATCCGTGTTCTGTGTGGGGGTTGGTGTGCTTGTGTAATAGCAGGATTCATTGGGCGGGCAGATTTTGCTAAATTATTATTTTGAGGACCAAGTATATGTCACAATATCCACATTATAAGGCCAACAGTTGTCAAACATCATAGATGCTGGTGTAGACAATCCACAGCCCTAAATGTCTAGTGCCATGTGTAATGACTACGTGACAGTATGGATTAGTGAACAATATAGGCAACCTTTCTATTACTCAGAGACCACTTTCCACCCATGTATCATACACAAACACACTTGGCTAGGCAACAACCACTATATCGGTAGTTACTCTGCATATTGCCTCACAAATAGTACCCATGGTGTGATTGCAGTGGACTACATGCCTGTTGACCACAACAGTGCCACTGACATCAGAAAGTACTTTGATGTGTTACATCTCCTGACTGAGTGTGTGTTATCCAGCAAGTAAAAGGACATGGCACCCTGTTCCATCCCCTCAGTAGGCCAATCAATGTGTACAGTGGCCCTTTTGCCATGTTACCCACTGCTCACCTGCAGCAACTGTAGAGTCTGCAAACATACCCGAAAAAGGGAATACAATTCCTTATACATATGCCCTGTATGGACAGACACCACTAACTCCACTGAATACCTGTATCATACTGTCAATGTAGGTGCAATCACTACCTCAGTTACATAGCCAGGTCTCACCAAATGAGGTCAGGAATGCTACATCAAAATATACTAATCTGTCCACACAATATACTCCAGAGAGCTCAAACACACTTCCACACATCAAAGAACATGCATGTGGGATATGTGCACAACCCAGACACTGTCCATGTTATGGAATATAGATCACATACATGGGAAGCAGTGCACATCACTGGCCACCCACACTAGAAACCTGTATGAGTGGATGGGGAATACAATACCCATCCATGGGGACCACTCTAATGACTATACTCCTGAGCCACACTGGGAACTGTCATGTGGCCTGATGTCAGGGTATTCCTTTGGGCTAGCCTTGTAGAGTATTCAGGCCCATTCATCTACTACACACCTATGAAGCAATGAACCTATAGTACTGGCAAGTGTGTGCATGAGTGTGTGTGTGTGTGTGTGTGTGTGTGTGTGTGTGTGTGTGTGTGTGTGTGTGTGTGTGTGTGTGTGTGTGAATAGTAATCCCAGTGTGCTTGGTTGATGAATATCCCCTGTGGCTGTGGTTATTAGTAATCTGAGGTGTGTCCAAACCAGAACATGTACCATTCTCCATTCTACAACAGGTGTTGTATATCAGCATGTACCTATGTACAACCCTCAGCCCTATAATCTGTTAGACATATGCAATCACTGTGTTATAGACCGGGTATTTCCGTGCACATACTGTACCCTCCCAATGACATAGTGGATGTGTCACCACACTGCCATACGCTGTGACCTTGCTGCAGGGACACATCCTGATGACACACAGATGCCTAGAATGGAAATGGGATACAGCATGTGAGAACACATTCACTCAGCACTTCACTTGTGAGGGGAGAGAAGGGTAAAGCTGACACTGAATGTATTGCCAAGACTGTGACCAATATCTGCTGTCTCAGGATAGGTATTAGCTTTGTGCAGTAACGTGCAGCATCTGTGTTTAATGCTGAGGAGGTTGTTGATGTAACTATCAAGGCTGTTGTGACTGTCATTAGTGTCTGCTGCATCTCTGCTACTATAGATGCCTGTCGGGGATTCCATGAGGGATCCAAAGTTATGTTTGAGGCTAATAAGGGAGTTCAACAGTCAAGGGGCACCAGCATTCCCTGCAACAGTGTCCCCCTTCGGATGTACACCTTAGTAAAGGCAGGGGACCATCACATTGTCTCCCAGTGTTTGGAGGACAGTGTCTGGATTCTGTTGGCTCTGGCTAGTACCATGCATTCATGTACCTATTTGTACACTGCCTATGTGAATGATTCCGCAGTCATGCAGCTACATCCCATTGCCATGAGTGCAGTGAAGACATCCACCCCTGTTTTCATGGCTGCAAAGTCAGCTTTAGAGAGTTTTTGCCAGGTGGTTAACTTTGTGGGGGGTGTGACTGACATGTTGAGTTTCATGTTGATTACAGCCTGTGTGAATCTCACCATGCAGGGATTGACATCTGGGGATGAGCAACGGTCCCATATTCAAGTGGTCAACACTGGTCAAGGTTGTTGCATCCTCTACCAGGGGTCAGTATGAGCTGGTCTAGGACAATGGAAATGATTATCAGAAGTTTCAGGCCACTGTACTGGCAACTGGCTATATTCCCCAGGTGATGGAGGGGTAGCTGAAGACTTGTACTATGTCAGTGTAGTATTGGACCATCAGAGATGGCAGGGTGTTGAGGAATGTACATTGACAGTCTAGGGACATAGGTGTAGACCCATAGCAGGTTATGGTCTGGATTGCACTATTACCCCAATGCAGTTGTACTGGAAGTATCTCCAATGCATTATGATACTAGTCTGGAGATGTTCCTATCCATAATGAATATGGAGTCAACACCCCCTGTGGAGGTGTGGTGTGGTCCATATTTGGGCTCTGACAGCTGTGGAATGCCTGATACTGCAGGTCTGTTGTCTGCTGCTGTGAACCACCTCTCCATTACAGCAGACATGTGTCCTCCACTCCAACAAGTGCTATGAGTGACAGCATCTTGGCAGTTAGATGTCCACTGTTGAACAGCATGACCCTCAGATTGCATACATGTGTAGCTGCTATGGCAATAATAACATTAGGAACACTGCCTAATAAGGTGACATAAGGGTGGCAAGATACTTAGCCAGTACCTGGCAACCCAGCTGTGACAGATGTAGGATATCCATGGCAAGTTATTGGGTTCTGTCAATCATGCCATCCCAAGCAGAGAAGTCCTGGATCATTTGAGAATGACACATAACATGTAAGACAATGTTGCAGTCAGCCATCTGTTGATAGTACCGCAACATCATTCTGTGTGATAGCGGTACACTGACTAGGGCTACTGTCATATCTGCCTGGACCACATAATCAGAGAGTTCAACCATGTCTTCTGTCATGTAGTCCAGGGAGGTGTGTCCCAAGTCATTCACACCCACATGGATACGAAGTGATACTCGTAGTTGTGGAGTGACATGACTGGCTGTGTCATGTGTTAGATCCTGGCATGTGATTGATATTTGGCTGTTACCTGCTCCATATTCAACTTACTGAGTGGGATGTGTGTGCCTCAGTACTGAGTTACTCATGATCACTGTATTGTGCAAGGTGGTTAACCTTAGGGGCTTAGGTTGGGGGCAAACTGTGTAGGTTAAATATATGTCCCTTGGCATATGCCATGTCACGGTGTCTGAGTGGGTGTCTGTCTTGCTGTTCTGTGGTGTTTGGGTAGATGTCTATTGAGTGCTTCTGGGAAGGTGGGTGTGTGGCTTTTCACTGTATGTCATGGCTGTCAAAGTGGGCATCATGGTGAGCTAGGTGTTTCACATGGTGTGGTGCAGGTGTTGATCCTATCCTCTTGACCTGCTAGTCCAGTCTTTGCTGGAGAGTGCATATATTCACATTGGGTGATATATGGGTAATCCTCACAGGTCTGAGTGTTTGGAGTTTAGAGGGGAAGGTTGTCTGTGTACATGCGGCAGTTGCAACAGTGCCCCAGAATGGACAAGTGCACCAGGTTAATGGGTGAAAACACAGATAACCACCCTTCAAACATGCCAGGAGGGGTGGACATAACTAGTAGTTACTGGGGCGACATCTGTGATGAATGAGTACTGTTGATATCTCACAGGTGTGCCACACTTCTTGATACAATAACCTGGTGACGTGCCAGGCCATAATGCTAGTTGAAGTGCAAGACAGAAAGAACTAGCATGATGTACGGGTGGAACAGAAGGCAGCCTGTCGGTCACCTGTAATACTTTACCTCAGCTGCACAGTTATCCACAGCTTTGGCCATGTGAAAGTTTAGTAAGCTCTGTAGCATGTGCGGTAACTGCATAACACTATAGTAGACATACCTAGATAGGCAGGAGTTCTAACCCCAATACTGGCAAGTGTGTTGGTGTGTGTGTGTGTGTGTGTGTGTGTGTGTGTGTGTGTGTGTGTGTGTGTGTGTGTGTGTGTGTGTGTGTGTGTGTGCATGTGTGTGTGTGTGAATCATGTGCTGTCTGGTTCCTACTATTTTTGAGCTGTGTACTACCCTTTACACTACCCTTCACTCCAATTTAGTAGACCTGTTGATGTCATCCACTTTAGAAGTACCTTTGGAAGAGGTGGAAATGTATAACCTCTGTGGTGCATCTCATACCTGTGTAGCACTGTAGTAGGAGTACCTAGATTGGCAGGAGTTCTAATCTGTTTGTGTGTGTGTAAAGATCATATCATGTGAGGCTTATACCATTTTGATGTGTATACCATACCCAGCTGGTGACCACCTCTCACTGCCATTACTTTATATAGTGTGGTAACAGCATCTGCCTCACATGCAGCAGGTTAAACCATTGTACAGTCCTCTGTACAGATGTGTCTGGAATATCCATATGTTTGAAACCTATACATGGTCAGAAGTGGTCTGTGTGCCTTAACAATGCCCATGTATGTGACTTTATAGCCAAATAGGCCACAGTGAGTGTGCTGACACATATGGCAGCATGAGGTATCATACCTGACTGAAACATCATGCTGATAGGATGTCTACCACCCTCACAGGTGGCTTGCCTTGTTGGTGCAATACATGAGTACAGATTGGTTTTACAAGTGAACTGCACCTGTTATGGGTGACATTAAAGGCTGAAAGAGGTGTGGACTGTCCTATTGTGGTCCTAATTAGTATGTAGCAGGAACACCTTGAATCTTAAGAGGGGTGTGTACACAATTTATATCCACTGTATACCAGTGATGTGTTACGCATGACCTTACCTTAGGCTGTTTGTCCAACTCAATTTGCTGGCCTCTGTCCAGACATCTTTGCACTGCCAAGTTGTGAGGTATGCTACAGGAATGTTGAATTCATGACATATAGGCCCCAGTGGTGACCACTGGGATGCAATACAGTTATTCCCAGCACAAGTGAACATACACAACAAGCAATATGGCTATTACATAAAACAATATATCTATTACTGATGGTTGTGTGCATGGTAAATTGCATGTGCTTCACATGCCTGGGGTATTGCCAGGCAACAACAGAACAATGTAATACTCACCAGCTTCAGGCTGCTGTCCCATATGCAGAACAGAGGGTCCTAGGTAGTTGTGAGAGTGAGTTGTCAGCAGATGCACATGTGGCCTTGGTATAGGATGGCTGCAGCATGTCTGCACATCTACAGTACTAACCACAATAATACACAATGGTCTGTCCTCACCATATATGTGCACCTCTGTGCATTAGAAAACCCCATCAACAACTGCAATTGGACCTGACACATGCAAGTAGATACAATACAGATACATGTATGCCTGATACATTAGTGTACTAATCCTCACTGGGCCCTTACCTGCATGCTCCTCATCCAGTATGTGTGTGCAACCCACCCCCACAATGCTTCTCTCAGCATCATGGCTTGTGCATTCGGTGTGTGGCCCAAGTGGGGTGAGGAGCTCCTCACTGGGTGTCAGTGGGGGCTGGATGACTGTGCCCCTACCTGAGTCTAGCCGGTCCTTTGCTACAGCAGCAGCCCACTGATGGGCATGGCATTTGAGGTCTGTGGCCCGATGCTGTACATGCTCATAAGTTCTGCTGTGCAGACCAGCATCATTTATCCTGTGGACCACACTATTCCACAGGGCAGTCCTCTCCCACACATTTTCTGCTCTCCATCCATATGACTGGGCATAATGTCTGATCGCATATTGGGTGATGATGTCTGTTTCAAACAGAGAATGAGGGTGAGCACTGCATCTGCATTTTACCTGGAAGACATAAACAGGAAAAGGTCACAGGTCCTCATACGGTTGTCAAACTGCACATCAACAGTGGATATTACTTGCAAATAATCCAGACTACACCAGAACCCTCCAAGCTATCATGGCTATAGAAGCTTGCATTACACTCCTGTCACTGAGCTATCTTATTCACCCCAATGTTGGACAATTGATTGCATAATCCTCTATTCTCCATTCATTTCTGTGTAGGGGGTTGACAGTGGTCATCTTCCATGTGGATGGTGTGTGTATGGCGGCAGGTCTATGTTTGACTGTGGTGTGTGATGGAGCTCTGAGCACATGCCTGAGTTCATGTAGGAGGCAGACACTGAAGTTATTATGCTCCATGGAGATATGCTGTTGTTGTCATCAGTAGGCAATATGTACATGCTCACCATTGCTGAGGGGAGGAGTGTGGTTGATGTGCATATATCCATATACAACTGAGGTGGACAGGGTGGCAATATTCCCACCTAACCTGTGTGATGCAGGTTAGCTATATCCATGGCATGTGTGTATAAGGTGTTCTTTATCCCCAGTACAGGGTGAATTGTGTTGTTTCATCTGAGACTTACAACATATGTGGAGACATGATTGCAATTGTCCTTGGTGGTGTGTATATGTCTGATTCCATATATTGGGGTTGGGAGGGTGGCCTAATGGTTAAGGTGTTTGCCTTACAAACACAAGGTGCAGGGTTTGAGTCTCACAAGGGATAATTGGCTAGGCTTAAAATGGCTCGCAAGGGCAGTTAGCTTAGTACTAACCTATGAACCTATGATTCATAGTCATAGTCAGCCTTACAGGACATCACCTGTGAAATTACCTGCTTGCTCTGATATAGGTGGACTTGCTTCAAAGTTGTTGCCTGCACCTATGTGTCCCTGTTCCACCAATGTGGTAATCTATGATGTGGTTTGTGTATTGCTGCTGTGCACCAAGGGGATTAATCTACCTTGGTGGAGGCTGGATATACAGGTCAGGTACTGCTGTTTCCATATCGTTACAGTGGATATAAAGGGGACACACCCCTGATACCCTGCCTGGTATTTGTGCAATTGGAACATGACACCACAATAACTCATTTCATACCAATTCCCACCTGTAGTGTGACATATAGCCTGTACAATTAAATTGAAAACATAACAATCGGGTCTGTGAAAACATATGGAAATGATACTCAGTACAATACGCCATTTGAATAAGTGTGCACTCCCTTAAACTGATATGTTGTGTATGCACCTCTTGAGATGGTTACAGTATTCATCTGTCTTGGTCTGGACTCATCATCATGGCACATCTTCACTTGGCAATAGTTGCTCACCTTCCTAGAAACACCTTTGATTGTATTTCCATGGAACTGTACAGGTTAGGGGTCACATAAAGATGAGAAACATTATAAAATGATCTTCTGTGGTCTGATTGTCATACAGCACACATACCTGTCAGTCTAACAGTGGTGTGCACACTTGTGATATCCACTTTATATATGCACAGGGGATACCTGGTATACATTTCTGTTGTATGTTAGTATGGCACACTATAGTTACAGTCTTGCCACTCAATCATACTTTATAACCTGTTACAGCAGTACGTCTGGACAATGGCACACATAAATCAGTGTCAAAGGGCACATTGGTATTGATACTGTATTAAAATAGCTGCACCATACATGAGTACTTTGATTGCACAGTAGGGTTTGACATCACTGAGATAACCTGGAAGATATTCAACAGTCATAAGTAGGCTATTATGTTACAATGCCATTGCTCACAGACCTGCCAGTGGTTTGGCTGACATAACACAGATAATGTGTATGTGACTACAGATATCAGTTACAAATGTGCTTATTGTCCAGCAGAGCACTGTACAGTTGAATGTTATTAATTTGATATATCACATGCAGTTCAACACACATGTCTGCAACAGTACTGTACTATGCACATGCCCTCTATAGGTGTCTTAGCTTTACAAAGCAAACATGTTTCATACTCATAATCACAGGTAACATGGATATGGAAAACATTCCATTAACTGGCCTAGCAGTGGCACAGTCACAACTGTTAGACAGCCACCCTTGTGGTTGTCATATATAAGCTGTCCTTTCCCAGCTGAGTCAGGCTCCTGAGCTGTGATCCCACTTCACAACCTCTCAGAACATCACATCTGGACAATGCCTAAAATTATGGGATAAATAGGGACAGACTTTAAATATACCTGTTGCAAACATAGAAAGTTCATAGAATGATACATTTAGCATTACAGTGATTATTCTTAAGGATGTGGAGTCTTAAACTCCAGTGTTTGTCATTATCTGATGACTTCAATCCACAGCTATTTGCCAGAAAAGTACAGATCTCAGGAGGGACAGGCAAAAATGCATGATGGTAAAATGTGGACATTCTGTAAAGATCTGCACAGTTGAGAGGTATGTCTGTGATATCTCCCACTGCAGAGAGGGCCAGATGCTATGGCCATAGCAGCTGTTTAGCAGGACTTTAGTACATGTCTTGTTGGGACATGTATTCTTCCAAATCATATTTCCCATTATTACAGACCAAGTACTACATTCAATTACTTGCTTACATGTTCCACTTACCTTTTTCCTTGCTTCTCTTTTCCAATTTGTTTCATTTGTTGAATCTCTCTCTCTCTGCACTACAGGGATAGAGCTGGTTTGAATATGTGGCAGCAACTCTTTTGTAGGTGATGTTCATGACCAGGTAATGGCCTGTGCACCTCTTGGGGTTCCCCACTTGCTGATTGCAGTTCTGTCTCTGTATAGCTCTCAACTGTAGGGCCATCCACATAATGGCCACAGGTTAGCCTGTTATGTATCGGTTGTTCACCAGACAGGTGTTATCTTTGGGAAATCAGTAGCATACTCTGGTGATTGCATTATGTAGATGTTAACATCCATTTGTTTTTCTGACTTTATATCCCATAGAAAAGATATGTTAAAACAAACCCTGAACACCAGCAACTTTCTCAGCAATATTTCATTTATGATCATATATATATGGGCTTCTGTCCACCAATTATATCAGGCTTTGTCCAGATGTCATACAGTAGTAGTAGGTGGATAGGTATACTGGTCTATCATTATTTAGTGCTGTAATTCCTGCTGAGGGGAATGGTTGGGAAACATGTTCCAGTCTGCACATTCAAAATGTAGGTGTATAGAGAATGTGCTTAGATGACAGTAACACATGTTTTAAAACTAGGGTATTAGAACATGTTATATGTATTACTGATAAGAAATATGTCAGTTCTGTAGCTGTATATTTGAATAAATCACACAATGGGGACAGTTGTAGGTCTCAAGGTACTGTTTCTGAAAACGTCTGTTCCTCAGAGTGATGAAACATTCATAAAAATACAATTGTTATGTACAGACTCAATGTATTAATATTAACTGTGATACTTTACCCCGTAGGGGGTAAAATGAGGGGTATAATTGGAGGCTGTGTATTCAATTATGTAATTAGGTGTTAATTGCTTTTTGTGATTAAGGCATGTATTTCTGGTAATGTTTACTCCTTGAAGGCTTTGGCCAAGAAATCGGACAAATGTGTGAATTACTGGCTGGTTGTATTTTTCTTTGCTATGTTCAGACATTTTATTTGTTTTGCTAAGATACTGTTGCATGTCTGGCCATTGTGTATGGCCTATCATGATTTTGTAGCAGCATATGGTTCATAGGTTCAGGGGTAGGTACTAGGTTATCAGCCCAAGGGGCTAAGTAAGCGTAGCCAACAAGGTTCCCTGGCTTACATCACCCAAGAGAGTTAATTTCCTGTGTTCCTGTCGAGCAGAGCCACAGAAGTGATCCCTGGGGTGTATTTCCTATTTCCTATCCACTCATCAAGATTTTTTTTGAAGAGTACTAATGAGGAACATTGCTTGACATAGATGGGTAGCTTGTTCCAGAGTATAGGAAGTCTCTGGGATAGGGCTCTATCCCTCCAGCATGCCCTGTTTATTGTGGTTATAAGGTTTAGGTCTCTAGAGTATGGAGCTCAGAGGGGTTGGGATTTCTTTAGGTGTAGCATGTCCAGCAGCTCT